>NC_056726.1:250666977-250716977 GCF_019279795.1 Protopterus annectens
GTTATTCTGCTCAGAGTGTATGGTAGTTATTATGTAAGCAAAATGTTTAAAAATATACTTGGAATTAAAAAAGTCTTGGCATGAAAATCAGAAGGCTATGTGTAATGTATTAGTGGAGGAGTATGACAGACTATTAGAAAGAAATGCTAAGGGAGATGAATTTAGTGAACAGAAACTTAAAGCGATGCACTCTTAAGAAGTAAAAATGGATCATTGTTTTGGGAAATTGGTTAAGCAGACTAAAATCAGGATGACTGGCATAACCCTATCAGCAAAATTAATTATTGTAACAACTGTGGAATATGTGAAACCAACTAGTCCTAATGACGAAATACATGTGAAACATCACTGAGAAGTGCAGAAGTTAACAGGGGGAGACTGTGACACTTCAGAGAAGGATGACAGTACAAAAACTGAATGAGGTTTTGGGAGATGCTAATGATTATTTTATTCATCCTTTGTTTACCAATTTATTGCCAAAATGCAAGTGTTCACTTTTTAGGGAGACCCAAGGTGCTATATCTACTAGTTGGTGAAATTTTATTTATTTATTTAACATTTGTTTACAGGGAAAGTTTGACTTGGAACAAAGCCAATTTTCAGCAGAGGCCCGACGAGAAATGCTCCAGATGCATGTCTTTATAACATGGGAGGAAACCGGAGCACCTGGAGGAAACCCGCACAAATGTAGGGTGCACATGCAGACTCCAAATAGAAAACACCGCTCCACCATCCATGGAAAACAAAACACAGAAAATAAACTGGAAAATATTAAGGCATTACTGTTGAGGCAGCAGTAGGCACCCCAGCTGAGAATCAAACCAGAGAACCTCTTGCTGTGAGTTGACAACACAACAGCTTCACCACTGGACCACCCAGAAATTAACTTGGCTAGACCACCAGAGAACTCCTTCTACTATTTTCTTTGTGGTTAAGCTACAGTTCACAGTGTAAAGGTGGGTGAGAGAAGCTATGTAACAGAGATGGAGAGAAAACAGATTATGTGAATGTGGGGAAATGTTTTTGAGGTCTGTGGGCATTTTGAAAGAAAATTTCAATAAGAAGGAGGTTGCCATTTTGAATACAGAGTGATGTACAAATAGTCAGTGCTTAGTTGACTTAATTAATGATGATGTTTCAAAGTATGGTATGGATAATCTGTTATTACAGAACTGGCTGCAAGAGGGATAGATGGTACACAATTGATTAATTTGTTGGACAAAGATGAACCAGGAGTAGAATCAAAGATTTCTTGAACAAATGTTACAGGGCATCGATTTCAAAAAAAGGTAACAGGATAAATAAGTAGAGTATGTTATTCAGAGGCAGCAGCAAGAAGATGATAGTTCTGATCAATATAAAACATGCAGCTGCTGAAGGTGAAAAAAAGGTATTATACCTATTTTTAAAAGAAAAAACTATAAGGATAAAAACAAAATGGGACAATGCTGCTTACAGATATTTTATATGGGACAATTAGGTTGTAACTTTAGACTTCACTGTGAAAAAAGTAAGATCACTCATTTATTCATTCATTTAGATTGGGAACACATTTGAATCAGAGATATTAATGGAACATTTTTTTGTAGGTTTACTTTCCCATGGAAAAAATTATATATATATATATATATATATATATATATATATGGTTCACCATGAAAATAATGAATGAACACAAGAGCGCAATGTCAATGTCAAACTGGTCATCTAAAATGTCATAGACACATATGTCTAAAGAGATAAAATATTAAAGGCACGTAATGATGAAATATTGTTGAAGGTCAAGACATGTATATATGTGTTACAGTATACATCAAACAAGTAGGCTGTTCATGAGAAACACATCCATAATAAATGAAATTCATTCTCTGATCTCATATCACACCAGTACCTTTGCAGAAAAGATACAAAAATTCAGAGATTGTACTAGAAGTTATTACTTCTGATGATGTGAAAAGAATGCATGGATTTTAAAGTGTGTAACAAAACTCTGTCCCTCGGGAAGGTATACATGCAGAAAGTATATCCCATCTGAAATACAGTAGGGGAAAGGTGTTAGAATATGTCAGCCAGGTGCTAGTCAGTTGCATGTCCAGCAGTTGTTTAGATGAGAAATATGCATTTTTTTGAAGTTGGTTTTGTTAGGTTGTACAATGATTTGTACTCGGACAATCACCCTAGTTGCTATATTTATCATTGTATATAATTAACTGTATCAATTTATCTACCTTGATATGTTCTTAACTTCCATTGTGATATCTAAATGACAATAACACTGTTTTGGAAGTATAAACATGTCTGTCTGATAATCCTTCATCACATTCATACACAACTTTCACATCGATACTTGAGGTGACACGTGCTGATGTAAAAACATCAGTGAATTCAAATGTAGTGAATGAAGCTGTACCTCGTGTCATTAGGGGCACTAAAGCTTTATCCATGACTAATGCAGAATGCAGTACATCAAGTTCCTCACATACAACACCAGTTCTTGATACAACATCCCTCCGAAAGGTCACAAAAGGACAAGAACATGTTACTGACTGATGGATATCTGTTGTACAGAGAGAGGGAAAACAACATAAAGAAGCACTGGTTCTGCAAAAATAACAGAGCCACACATTGAAAATGTAGAGATGATACTATAATTACAACAGCAGGCAATGGATTATTGAAATCCACAGCAAACTTGCATATGCCTGAACAAGGATTAGCTGGAAAGTACCATGGAATGTCAACAGTGAAGGAAAAGGTTAGAAGAAGTGTAAAATCATTGTTTGCAAGATGGGTCATCCAAAGTTGTACTGCATATGCCTGCTTGAAAGTCAATGTCCAACACTATTCATAGGTTAAAATGGGTAAGAAGTTGGAGTACAATCTGTTGACATACCTAAGGAAATTACAGATATAGATGCTATTGTAATTACATAATGTACAGTTTATATACAGAAAAGTGTCTGATGATAGACATCATATACATATGTTGATGCAATCTATGTATGAGAATTACAGAGATCATGCCAGCTGTGAGTCATGGATAGTGGAGGGTACCTATTTTGTCCATGGTGCAATAATGAGACAACTGTACTTAGTCCGTGGATGTATTAAGATTACTGGTCAGTACAGGAGTTTTCCCTTTATCATTTTGCTTGTGATGTCTAAATCCCTGAAGGCATTCAACATGATATGGAATACTACAATAGATATTTTTGCACAATGTGGATTTGCAGCAAAACCATCACATCATGTCATTGGCAAAAAGTGTAAGTTTAGTACACAATTTTCTCCTGCTCCAAGATTACCTCTAGTATTTCCTCCATTGTTCTGGTCAGTATATGATATGAATAGCTGTGGTCTCCCAAGAACACAACACCTTGTTGACGGTTAGGAGAAGAGATTGAAGCATGCATTGTCTCGACCCAACATCACTTGTCTGATGTCATGACATGTGTCGTTCTCGAATAAGCATGACTAGACCAGACTAGAGTGAAGCTATCCTCTAGAGATCCTTGAACTCCTCCGTGTTCATCTACTTTGGAGAAGGAATGTTGACTACAGCATATCATGGATAACCAACACAGCTATACTCCAATGGAATTCCTAAATTTGCTTTCTTTACACATACAAAACTGGTATAGCATTGACAAAGACATAACATCTGTATGTTACTTTTTTGTGGGTTTGTTGAACTTCAGCTCTAATGAAAGCATTATCTGTAAATTTTGACATTTGTTTTTATTTTTCAATAATTTTTATTTTTATTTTTACATAATAAATGTCACAAATAACATGACCGTATATATATATATATTATTATTATTTTCATGTTGAACCATATATAGATAAAAATACTATATATATATATATATATATATATATATATATATATATTTATTTATTTGTGTGTGTGTGTGTGTGTGTGTGTGTGTGTGTGTGTGTGTGTTTGTGTGTATGAATTCACTTTATGATCTCAAAATACTGAAATATAAAATTTCAGTATTTTGAGACTATAAAGCCGAAACACCAAAAAAACAAAAACCAAAACTGCGATAGTTAAAGCACACACACAACTACACAAAACTAAAAGTACCTCCACACAACAACACACACATACACTTAATATAAGCAGGGGGCAAACCCCGCTGCACCCCCCCCACCCCCCTACTTATATATACTAACTCCAAGGTCGCACTAAACACCAACACACACAAAACCCACCAACATACATTCCACACCCCCCTCTCATGAATGCACATCACACAGATACAGACACCACCACTCACAACACTGACACACTCACAATCTCACCTGCATACCCTAACCTTCACCTAACACTCCCTGTCACACTCACAAACACACAGACCCTCACCAAAACCCTTAAAAACACCACACTTATCTAATGTGCAGTTTTGACAATTCTAGGTTTGATATTCTGCAGTTTCATGCATCTGCAGATTCGACACTTCATGCAATCCCAAATAAAACCAAGACCCAATCCTCCAAAGGCAGACATCCTGTCTGGTGGACCCCAGCCATAAACAAACTATACAATAGAAGGAGGAAGCTACTACATGATAGAGCAAAATCCCAAAAAGGGAAGGCATCTCTGATCAGTATTAGCAAAAAACTATGGGCACTCATAAAATCGTCTAAGGCCAGCTTCGAGAGAAAAATTGCACAGGACACTAAGGATAACCACAAAGCTTTCTTTAGTTATGTTAGGAACCTGGGTGGGAATTCCCAGATATGCTCAGAATTAGTCCAAAATGACAATAAATACACCGAACCCACAGACATTGCCAACATCCTAGCTGACAGGTTCAGCGCAAACTCCCCACCAAAGGGCAAATATCTATCCCAGCAGAGTGCTGCCCCCCCTGACATCTCAGATGCTCAGGTAAGAGCTGCCCTCTCCAAAGCAAAAACACAGCATCAATGGGACCAGACGGTGTCCCGGGCTGCGTCCTACATGAACTCCAAGAAGAGCTAAACCCAAACATAAAACTACTGTTCAATCTCAGCCTTACTACAGGATATGTACCCAAAGAGTGGCGTACAGCAACAGTGGTCCCTCTCCACAAAGGTGGTGCCTCAACAGATCCTGGAAACTATTGCCCCATAAGCCTGACTGGCTTGGTCTGCAAAGCTATGGAAAGGATCATCATGGACCTCATAAATAAAGATATTGGGGACTTACAGACACTGGATCCTACCCAGTTCGGCTTTGTTAAGGGCAGATCCTGCCTCTTAAACCTGGTTGATTTCTTTGAAACAGTCACCAAGGCCATTGACGAGGGGATGGTGGTCCACACAGCCTACCTGGACCTCACAAAAGCCTTCAATACAATACCCCACTCGGGCATTATAGATAAGCTTACCAGCTTAAATATAAACCCCTATGTCACTAGATAGGTTGCAAACTGGCTCAAGGACAGAACCCACATGGTTAGAATTGCTGGAGCCATGTCAGACTCCAAACCAGTTACAAGTGGCGTCCCACAAGGCTCAGTCCTGGGACCTATCTTGTTCGGTATATATTTCTCGGAGGTACAGGCCAACATGGAAGGACTGTGGCTGACCAAGTTCGCAGATGACTGCAAACTGGGCGCCATAATCGACTCTCCAGCTGACACAAGCATCCTCCAAAAGGGCCTCATAGAAACAGACAACTGGTGCCAGAGCCATGGCCTCAAGCTAAACGCCAAAAAGTATATAGTCATCCCCTTTGGCAAAACAAAGTGCCCACAAATTACCACATAGGTGGTAATCCATTAAGTACAGAAGAAGTAATTAGGGACCTGGGGACCCAAGTTGATAGCAATCTCTCATTTGACAACCACGTGGCCAAAGTGGTTAGAAAAACCTTTTATATAGCCCACCTAATCATGAAGGGATTCACATCTAGATCAGGGGAGGTCATCGTGCCTCTTTACTCATCCCTCATCAGGCCCATAATTGAGTACAATGCCCATTTTGAGATGTACCTTACCAGACACCTGCAGCAACTGGAAAGACCCCAAAAGTACCTCACCAAGAGGATCAAAGGGCTCAAACAGATGCCATATGCTGCCCGGTTAAAGAAACTCCAGCTCTACTCAGTGGCATACTGCCTGCTCAGAGGCGATCTGTGCCTGACGTATAAAGCCATGTCCAACCCAGAATTAATGGACATGTTGCATCTCAGAAAATCCAAATCCCATCAAGCTACGCTCGAGAGACTTGAACCTCAGCACTGAAATAAATAGGACATGCTGGAGGGACAGATTCATAACCCAGAGGCTCCCTTCACTCTGGAATAAAATCCCAGTCCAGGTTAGGCAGAATCCCTCATTGACTCTCTTCAAGAGGAATCTTGATGAGTGGATGAGAGATCATAGGTTTACCCCGGGTATCACTTCTGTGTCACTGTTAGACAGAGGCACAGTATACTAACCTCGAAATAGGGCATAGCAAAATTAATTTAAAATGGGTGGCAAAAGCCAAACACACTCTGGCTAGGCTTATAAATGCCCTAGGGCAGATAGCCTAGTATGAACCTATGAACCTATGAAACATTAGGGGTAAACAAAATCATATTATAGTGCATGTAGAGCACAATATTTAAATATATGCAATTATAATTACCAATTAAACCATCAAATATCAACCACTCTGGCAAGAATGAAAGTGTTTCTTATCTGGTCAGCAATAGAGTATAACACTCTCTTCTGTATGTACTTTTCTTGGAATATGACCTAGCCTGAGAGACCAAAACATTTCCTTATGAAGTCAGTTAACAGCATGTCATCCTTGATTTACCAAGGCAGAGTTAAAAAGCTTTCTAACTTTTCTATTTAATATTTAAATCTGTGAAATGTAATATTTAACTCTGTGAAGGGACCACTGTCTGCTGTACAGAGCCTCAATGTATCTGGTCCTATTTGACCTCATACATATATCAACAAGCATTAATAACACCCTAAACACCCACAAGAGAGTTCTAGACTGCCACCAAGACGTAAACAGGATGTGCTGCCGAGCTAGATATACATCACAGAGAATTCTTCTTAAACTCAACAAATCCCTCCTTAAGCATAAGCTGAATGATTGCATGACTAATTGCATGTTCACCTGCATCTAGTCTCAAAAGCTATTATGAAGAGAGATTGTAAATAAGTATACTATACTTCATTCTGATAAGGTCTGCTATTATACCAAGTCTTGGCAAATTCAGAATGGGATCTTGTATCTGTTCTACAAATGGTCCACCGGAGCACTAGCTTTGGACTACCTAATGAACCTATGAACCTATGGCAGGGGAGGATTCTACTCAGAATCAGAGTGTTATTTGCATTTGTGACATGCCCAGAGGGCTCAGATGTGTTTTTCTGCAGCTCCCTCAAGGCTTTTCACCCTATGTTATTTAGCCCCACATGCACAACTAACAAAATGTAGTTATATTTATTTGTTGTAAGGGTATACTGAAAGACAAGTCATTGTTACCACCTCTTTGTCCACCATAGTGAGTGGGGATTCAGTGTGTCTCACTATGGGGTCAAGAGTCACTTAAACATTTTGTCTGGTGCACTGGAATTGAGGCCCTTTGGTACATGAGGATTTTTTGTTAAAGAGATATTATATGATGCAATGCTTGATTTTGATTTTTGCTGAGACATAATATTCATGGGTTTTGGAGGTTTACATAAAGATTTATCTACAGCATCAATGTATGACATTTTATTATTTGTTAGGATTAGGTGCATAGCATGCGGTATGCTAGTGTTGTGCTCACATTGTCTTTTTTTTTTTTTTTGGGAGCAGGAAGCCTCCATTTCTCTCAGCTATTTTCTCTTTACACAGAGTTATTTGTGTTTAGTAAGAGTTCACTGTCTGAGAGCATAAGGCAGTCACTTCATGGCTTCAGAATTCCTAATTCTGTGAGGCAGGCAACAAAAGGCAGACAAGAAGTTTGACTTTCCTTTACTCTGTTATGAAGTAATACTTTATTTAACTTAAGAGAGTTCCAGGACTTAAACAGAGTTTTAGCATTTGATTTCTTCTTTTGGCTTTTCCCAGTTAGGGGTCCCACAGCGGATCACCATCTGCTCATGATTTGCAGTAGAGTTTTATGGTGTCAAGTTGCCAGCCCAACCTTCCACAGAAGGCACACACATACGCCAATTTAGTGTGTCCAATCCACCTACAGCATGTCTTTGGGAGGAAAGCAGAGCACACCCACACAACCACAGGGAGGACATGCAGACTCCGCATAGAAGGCACCCCAGCTGAGGATCAAATCGGAGAACCTCTTGCTGTGAGGCAGCAACGCTAACCACTGCACCACAGTGGCCACCCTCAGTTTTAGCATTTGATTTAATTTACAGAAGGTTCCAGTGCTTAAACAGTGATTCATGATTTACTAAGATAGCTATCCATTAGGAAGAGGGTAGTGTAGTTCTTATGGATGCCTATTTAGGAAACAGACTAACCTGATTTTAAACATGACTGTGATAAAAACATAGCTCATAAACCTTGTGTAATATTAATGTTGAGCTTATTTGTAGTGGCAGCTGGACACTGCATTTCAGCACCACTGCAGCCTGTTATAATCTATGTCTAGAGAGTTATGTGCTTGGCTTGCTGTGTTATACAGCTACATGAAGTTTGTTGCACTTGTATGTAGCAAGGGCTTACTTACTGAAAGGATTTAGGTGAGTTGAATATATCTGGAAACTGAAAGTGGCTGAGTCTATGTAATGCAAATTTTAACACCACTATACAAAGCACAGCTCAAGTGACTAAACACAGTAAATAATTGCAGCAGCACACATTAATTCACTTAGCTACACAGAAACCCCTCAAAATGCACTGCAGACTGTAAAACAACTTCATATGCGAGCTGCGACTTCAGATGTGAAACAGAAACACAGTAAAATTGCAGAAAATTAAATAAATGAATAAAACGATTTAAATATGTAGGCAGAGATCATTAACCACGCAGAATTCAGTGCAAATTGCATAGCATTGTCACTTAATAGTTGTAACTAAAAAAAAAATGTAGTAAAATGCTGAAAAAAATAACAGGGATGGCTCAAAACCAATGTAAACACATGCAATGTGCCCAGAAATTACTCTTTCTGCAATTCATATGAAGTTACTTATACTGGTAGCATATCTAAATATGACTGTAGATTTCTTTTTATGAGACGTGTTATATGCTCTATATAGCATTCAAGATTTTTTGGTAAATCATTAAGGACTGAAACAACTAAAAATCATAGACATACTTCTCAACCTCT
Source organism: Protopterus annectens (assembly GCF_019279795.1). NCBI lineage: Eukaryota > Metazoa > Chordata > Ceratodontiformes > Protopteridae > Protopterus > Protopterus annectens. The sequence goes on from NC_056726.1 coordinate 250,676,259, forward strand.
TAGCACAAGAAATCTGGACAAAGCCAAAAATAATGGGGTGATAAAAGCACAACAAAAAGGGACACATTTAATATACTGCTATCATAAACTTCGAAAGATGCAAAAATAAAAGGTTTTTGTGTTACCATGTATTTTTGGAAGGATATGACATTTGAAACTCAAACGTCTAGTATTTTTTGTAAATTCAATCCTCGGTGATTTGCCAGAGAACCACAAATTTTAAGAGGAACAGATCAAAAATATGAGGCAAAAATCTAGACAGTTGAGAGGTACAATCAACATCTGAATTTCAGACTTCATAATGTTCAGAAAATAGATGCTAATGCATATCATGTTATTCTTGCAACTTTCTTAGTTTTCAAGAGTAATTTTCAAAATCTATCCATGATTTTGTGCTTTTGCCCCCCCCCCCTATTATTTTTGTCTTTAGCCCGAATTTTTGCCCTGTGATATATATTGTTGTCTGCAACCAGTCTGGTTTGGATACAGTATCTTATAAACTCAGTCTTAAATTTGTCAAGGATTTGATGGCTGGTTGTGACTGGCATAGGGAATATCTCCAGATCTCAAAACTAATGATCCACTACCAGAAGGTAGCTGTTGCCTCCAAAGTTACACAAGTCATCACCTGTTTTCCACTAAGGATCTTTTTTAAAAGAGTTACTTGTAATGGCTTTTTTCAAAAAGATGGTTTGTGAATAATACAAAACTAATATATTGATGTGGATTTACAATTATTAACCAAATCCTGTTTGTCTGATAGTGGGGAAAGAAATCCCACTGCTCCCTCTGTGTGATTGAGTTTCCTTCTAAATGACTATAAACTCTGTTCTTATCAATTCTAGTACATAACTTGCACATTCTCAGGAGTTAAAGTTATTGGTCTATAGCTTTTAGGATGGCTTGTAGAGTCAGTCTTAACAAGCACTATAATTTTTCCATTTGTTAACCAGACTGGTGTCTATTTGGGATAAGCATGTAACTAATTCTTACTCAGGGCTAAATCTTTATGTAAGGATGCTAATACCATTAGCAAGAAGTTAGGTATGTCATCTGAACCTGTGGTTTTCCAACTGGGAACTTTTTAAATTTTGTTTCAGTTTCTCTGACAATTACTTCATCCCATTTCTTATGCTGTACATTTGAGCACTTTCCTGTTTCTTTTAATTTTTCTATCCATTCAACATTTTTGTTATGTACCACAGGGTCTTCATAAATATTTCTCTAAAATGTGTCTATTTCTTGTTTTTTTTTTTTATTTTTGGTGTCTTCTATTCATTTTGCATTGTCTTCCAGTTCTTTATAAAACATTTGTGGGTCATCAGTAAATTGCTTATCTAGTACTTTTCCTTTATCTTCTAAGTTTTTCTGCCTGTGCTGATATCTTTAGTTTATTAGTAGCAATAGTGTATGATAGATTCAGGGCTGTTCAGATACTGTCCTTTGCTTTTACGTCAAATGTTTTTCTAAGTATTTTCTGTTAATCTGTTCCATCTTCTATATTCTTCTATTGGTGACACTTCTTATCTTAATTGCTTTATAGTTTTCTCTATCTGATGTTTTCATTATTTTTTTTATTTCTCCCCTTCCTTTCCATTATTGCGCAATACTTTTGTGGTAAGTCTTTATCTGTTATTAATTTAGCTGCACATTTATGTATCCTATTTACTTCTTTTATACCACATTAGTTTCTGTTACTAGTCTTGATTGCTCTGTTTATCTGTCTTATCATACTTCTGACATTGTGGGTCTTATTTACTTTCTGTAATCTGTTTCGTTTGTCTATTTTATATGTCTATCCATCTCTACTGAATCAAGCAACTCTTGCTTTAGATCATTTTCTTCTAAACTGAGAGCAGATTCCTTGTTGTCTGTTTTATGAGTGCCTTCCACAAAAAGTTCCAGAGCATCTTCCTGTGACATATCTTATTCGGCTGCATCCTGTATCATCCTTCGTCTGTGAACTCATTGATCTGTCACTCCACAATATTGCCTGTGTCAGAGTTGACACTGCTTCTGCTCCTTCCCTTGCTGTATGGCTCCAGCTGAACTTTTGTATTTATTTCCTACTGAAGGCTCCAAAGCATCATCATGTGGCAAGTTGTTAGATGCCTGCAGTTCTACCTGTTTCGCCTTGCTTTGGGGACTCGTTGTTCCATCATGCTGTGATGTTACCTGAGGTGGATTTTCTACACTAATTCAATCACTTTGCAGGTAATCCATAGTTTTGGTTTCTATTTATTTAACTATGCCATTATTAATCCTCTATTCTACTTCCCCACTCTGTTGTTTTCTGAAACTTTCCATACCTGGGTGCCTTTGCAAGTGTTTCTCTTCAAATATCTATGGTGCTGTTTTTTTTGTATTGATTCATTTTGCTTTCTCCTTTATTGCAGCAGTGTCATTTTTAATCCCCATGTCCATATTTCTTCTTCGATTGTCTCCTGCTCCACCTTTTTCTCCTTAATTTGGGGACTCATTGTTCCATTATGCTGCAACATTACCTGTGTTAGACTTTCTATACTAAATCCTTCACTCTGCAGGTATTCCATAACTTCAGTTTCAATTTGCTTAACAACTACCTTACTAATTTTCTGTTCTGTGTTCTCCTTTGCATTCTTATTTTATGTATTGTGAAATTTCCCATATGTGCGTGCCTTTGCCTGTATTTCTCTTCAAATATTTTTGTAGTTTTTTTTTTCTTTTTTTGTATCATTTATTTTGGCTTTCTCCTTTGCATACATATTGCACCATATCAGATTTATTCTTTCCCATCTGCATGTTTCTTTTTTATAGCTTTCAAAAAACTCTGTGTTTTGTTCTTCATATTTTTACACTTCCGCTGTCACTTTTTTCCAAGTGGCCCAAAGTTTCTTTGTCTATGTAATGTTTTTTTCATGAAAAAGTTAGTTATATTAATGAATGTAAATTTGCATTTGAAGCTTTTGACGTTTTTTCCTTGGGAAGTATTTTTCTTTCCTCTAATTTCTCTCTTAATTATTCTGAATATCTTCTGTCTGGAAATGTTGGGCTTCTTGCATTATAGTAACAGTACAGAATTCTTTTCCTTATCCTCAACAGTCACTCTGTCATCTTTATGGCCCTTTTTTGGCCTGTCAGTTTTTGTGGGCTACTAATTCCTTCTACAGCATGGGGGCCATCGTCACCTGAGCCTGGCATAACCCCATTGAAGGAATGTTTCCATATCTGGAGAGTTCTACACTGTTATTTTTCCAGTCCTGGCACCAGTGCCCCTACCAGGACTGGGCACTTTTTTATTCTGGGACTTGTGTGCACCTAGCCATCTTTTTTTAATTTTCAACCTACCTCTCTTGATGATATATGCTAGATAAGATATAGTCTATATATCAGTTGTCGTCTTGAATGAGATTTTATAAAAATAGGCTCCATCACATGAAGGTATTTACCAAGATTTGAGGATGAATTCAGTTCCATCAATGCTACTCTCTTTTTATTGCTGATTTCATCATCTCTGTAAAATAATATCACTGGTTTTCTGTCTTTTAAATTTCTCCAAGACATTTGGGTTTCTAATACCATGATGGGAAATACCCCCATTCCTAAGTCAAAGTATGTTTAAAGTTCTTGTCATTAGTATTGTTTCAATCTTTGATATTAGCCAGAAGTGCTCTTTGCAGCACCTGTAATATCTCCAGTATTGATTCCTTCTGCAATTCATATGGAGTTACATGTATTGGTAAAATATATAAGTATGACTGTAAATTCTTTTTTATAAGAATCCTTGCTAATACTACTATTGGAACTGTCTAGAAATCACTCTTCCATATTACCCACATTTATGCCTGCAAATCCTGATATTTTATGACTTCATATTTCTCTGTACATAAGACACTGTAGTCACTGTGTATAACAATTTCAATTATCTCAAATTTTTGTCTTCTTTTCATGGACTATACTGTATCTGGTTTTCTCATCTTTTTTAAGCTGTTGGTAATGGGTGATTCCCTGCGATCGAAATGTCATCATTATCTATAATGCTTTGTGACTCATGTTTCCGATGCTTCTCAACTACTTCAATATTATAATGTTTAAACAGCCCCCAATGCAACAATCTTGCCACATTATTATGCTTTTCAGTATACAGTCTTTCTGCCATTAGTATATCACAACCAGCAAAAAGATTGCAACTGTTTCAAATTATGTTCTACAAAACCTATGTTTGTCTGTTTCTTCCACATGTTCAATGAACTTTGTAAACCACCGTGTACATATTCCACTGTCTTGGGCATCCAATATTAAACTTTTATCTTTTGATTTAAATTCACCTCTCCTTAACCATCCCTGCATTCAGTCATGATCAACATGATGTTGTTCCAAGAGTTTTCTATACTTGAAACTATATTTATGCATTTTCCACATTTGTTACCTTCTTATCTGATCCTTCACCTCATATTTTTTTTCTTTTGTTTTTTTTTTTTTTGTCACATTCAGTTGCTGGCCTGGTTTTTATCTACTTCTGGATTGATTTCCATTCCCACCTGACACTGATATGTTTCTGCTAAACTAAGCAGGGAAGTCATCTTAGACTTATTATCCTTATGTTTTAAAAGTTTCACTACATTTGGATTTTGTGAGGTCAGCAGATATGTATGCAGCCCTGTAATTGCAAATCTATACATGCAATCAGTTGTGAGGAGGTCTACACCTCCTTCAGAACAAATAATATACAATTATTGGTATACACTGATTTTTATAAATCATTTGATGAACATGAAGCATTCTTCTTGTTTTCCTATCCAAATGATACAACACCTTTTGGGGCCAGTCAGTCACTCCAGAAATATAAATTAGGACAGGAAGAGCAAATTGGTTTATAGCTTGGACTTTGTTCCTAGATGTCAGCGCTGTTTTCAGTATTAAAATATTCCTTAGTAAGTTTTATTTGCAGTTGTTTATGTTTTATTGTTGATCCTTCATCAGCTCCCAAATATTTATATACTCCCTGTTGTTCAAGTTCTTTTATATCACATTCCTGTCCCAGGATGATATTATCTTGATGGTGCAGCTGTCCTGCTTTAAAAGTTGATTTTGCACATTAATCAAGACAAAATGACATTGTTATATCATCTGAAAAAGTTTTGGCTACTTGCAGTTGTGCTTTGAGTTCCTCTTCGGATGAAGTATACAGTTTTAAATTATACAAAAAAAGAAGATGAGAAGCCTTTACACTCTAGTGTTTTCTGGGAGCCAAACTGTAGCCATGACCTAATCTGTTAAGCATACAGCTTAATGGTTTAAGGGCAAGGCAAAAGACGCATAAGAGAATTAAAGTACCTTTTATCTGCATTTTTTTCAAATAATACAATATTTAAATTGATTTGTGTTGCATGAATATTAACTCAAGTGGAAGTTTTTACTCAGTTCTTCAGTTAGTGCTTGCTTGAATTTTATTGTCTGTGTTAGTTAGTAATGGTGGGGGTGGGGTACATTCTTTTCTTTGTTGTCCTGTCTATTTTAAGGTAACAGTTTGAAAATATTGCTGCTAAAAAACCTCATCTTTGGCGGCGCTAGATCTAGCTGTTCAACTGGACGTATAAAGGAATTTAAGTGCCTTTTTTATCTGCACTTCAATTGCATGAATATTAACTCAAGTGAAAGTTTTGAGTCTGTTCTTCAGTTAGTGCTTGCTTGAATTTTATTGTCTGTTAGTAATTGCAGGTGTGGGGGTAGCCACAGTCTTTGATTTCCTGTCACTGACTATTTAAGTGGTACAGTTTGAAATATTTTCTGCTAAAAAATCTCAGCTTTGGCCGGCTAAGATCTAGCTGTATTCAACTGGATGTATAAGAGAATTTAAGTACCTTTTATCTGCACTTTTTTCAAATAATACAGTATTTAAATTGATTTAATTGTGTTGCAGAATATTAACTCAAGTGGAAGTTTTGACTCTGTTCTTCAGTTAGTTCCCCACCCACCCTCCCTGTTTCTGATTTGGTGTTAATCTTTGAAACTGCCCGCCCCTGTTGTAAATTTGTGTTTGGATACTCCTTCTGGGCCCTTCTCATTTGCTCTCTCAACTGAGTGCGGTGAGATCATATTCTGATTTCAGGCACTCCTACTGTGTACAAAGAGAGCATCTGGGAAAGAGAACAAAAAAAATATTAAGCTTGTTTCCTGCCTTTCCTGTTAAGTGGTCTAGACTGTCTGTAGGCATCTGAGCCCCCAAGCCCTTCTGTGTTGGAGGGAAGCCTTCTAGCTTAGTTTTGTTTCTTATAACTAGCCAGTTTTCTAGTTTTAGCACTCAGTTCTGTTTCTTTGAACTCAGCACTTGTTCAAAATTCATTGTAAGCACTACATAAGCTGCAAATTACTACAGCACTCAACTTTCCTCACTTGTCTAGAGGAAAGCAGTTTTTAGTACTTAATAAATAAGCACTTATCCAGTCATGTCTAAGGGTCAGCTCCCAGTGATTTCTCCTGTCTACCTGATGAATCTGGGCATCTTGGGGCAATGCAGCAATTGCCTCATGTACACAGACAACCCACTCCTCCTACCACCCAACACTACAACCTGTGAGAGATGCACTTATATAGCCAAACTGGAAGCAAAGCTCTCTTCACCCAAGACTGGACTAGACAGTCAAGAGGAGAAGATAAACACTTGCACCACACCACACTCATCACATAGTCCCTCAAAACCTACACCACCAAAACACACACATAGAAACACAAAACACACACCTACATTCATGGAGGCTCTCAATAAAAACCTGCCCAAGCATCAGGGACATCCAAAGCATTAACACAAGCAAACTCCACCCCCCCAATACAACCCAAATGACACATAGCCCACAAACTCAGTGTGCCACTCAACCACAGCCCATAAGGCATAACAACGTACCTAACACTCTAGTCATAGGTGACTCTATAGTCAGGCACACTGATGTTCCACTCACTAGACTAAGCAAGGAGAAAGTTACTGTCAGCTGCCTGTCAGGTGCTAGGATCTGCCACATAACACATGCACTCAGGTCACTCCACAATAAGTACAAATATGACACTGTCATTGTCCATGTTGGTGTGAATGACCTGAGACATACCTCCCTGGACTACATGAAAAGAGACATGGAGGAGCTCTCCAATCTTGTATCCCAGGCAGGTATGACCCTAACCCTGAGTAGCATCCTGCCATCACCCAGAATGATACCACAATACAAGGACAAAATGATTGACTTCAACAAATGGTTAAGCTTCTGGTGTCATTCTAAGGGGATCCAGTATTTGTCTGCCTGGAACGACATGATCAACAGACAGAGATGGCCTGCACCTGTCACGCTTAGGATTCCGGACACTGGCTAAGGCTCTTGCCACCCCTATAGTGCCTTTTTTTAGGCAAGGTTCAAATGACAAATTCACCACCGCAAGAGGTACAAGCAAGCAAAATCTGAGGGTAATGCTACTCAATGCTAGAAGTCTAAACCTCAAAATGCACTCACTCAAGGCACTCCTTAAAATGGAGAACGTTGACATCTGTGCAGTGACAGAGACCTGGTCCAAAGCTCCAGAGAGCACCCCTGCATTACCAGGCTACAATTCATACCATACCTTTCAGCCATCTAACCCAGAATGATGCACTAAAGGCAGGGGCGTGTCCATATTCATTAAGGATATCCACACCTCCAGACTAGTTGCACAGCATAATGCATCCAAGATTATCCAAGTGCAACTAACTCTGGGCAAGACCGCAATCCAAATTGAAGCCTGCTACAGACCCCCCACCATGCCCCAGGATTCCCACTCCTCATTTCTTGATACACTGGAAAGTATTAGGGTACAACCCAACACCCTAATAATGGGTGATTTCAACTACCCCACCATTAACTGGGAAAACTACTCACGTACCAACTCTTTTGCTCAATGTTTTTTAGAATTCAGAAATTTCAATGCCTTGGATCAACTTACTCACACCCCCACCAGGGGCAGCAATATCCTATACCTGGTCATTACCAACATGGGAAACCAGTATTCCACACCAGAGGTCAATTCCTCGTTGGTCAGATCCGACCACAGGCTAATCAGCCTAGACATCCACATCCCACCCCCAGCCCCAATTAGGGAAACCATCATAAAAAACTTCTACAAAGCCAACTTTGCACTTCTTAAGACAGAAGTGGCAAACTTCATGACACCCATGCAGGCGGACAATAGAGGTATGACTGCTGAATCCTACACAAATGCACTTTATAAGCACTTACATGAGTGCATGGATCATGCTATCCCTAATAGAACCAAGATGTTATCTTCCAAAAAAAGGAAGCCAATCTGGTGGTCCTCTGCCATAAACAAACTCTACAACAGAAGAAAGAAACTGTTGCAAAAAAGAGTAAAATCCCATGACTGGAGGAACTCCTTGATCAATCTCAGTAAGAAGCTGAGATCCCTCATAAAATCCTCCAAAGCTAGTTATGAAAACAAAATTGCCACTGACTCTAAAGACAACCACAAAGCATTCTATAGCTATGTCAAGAATCTCAATGGGAACATTCAGATCTGCTCTGAATTACAGCACAATGGCACTAAATATACAGAACCAACTGACATTGCAGGCATCCTAGCAGATAGGTTCAGTGCTAACTTTGCCCCCCTCTCACCCCCTAGAGGGCCCATCTATATACTGGAAGAATGCAAGGTTCCTATAATCACGGCTGCACAGGTAAAAAACACTCTCTCCAAAGCCAAGAACACAGCATTCATGGGACCTGACAATATCCCAGGCTGTGTTCTACATGAACTACAGAATGAACAAGATGGGTTGCCAACTGGCTCATGGACAGAAGCCCACACTGTGAAAGTAGCGGATTCCAAATCCGACTTCAGACCAGTGACAAGTGGAGTACCACAGGGTTCAGTCCTGGGTCCTCTCCTGTTTGGTATTTACTTCTCTGAAGTGTAGGCTAACACAGAAGGTCTTTGGCTAACAAAGTTTGCAGATGACTGCAAACTTGGAGCCATAATCAAAACTCCTAACGATGTGTACAAACTACAAAAGGACCTCACTGAGACAGATACCTGGTGTCAAAACCATGTCCTGAAGCTCAATGCCAAAAAGTGTGTTGTTATCCACTTTGGTAAAAACTCTGTACCCATGAACTAGCACATAGCTGGTAGTCTACCTAATGCTGAAAATGTGATAAGAGACCTTGGGACACAGGTGGACAGTAGTCTCTCCTTTGATAATCACATCGCCATAGTGGTCAGGAAATCGTTCTATGTGGCTCATCTCATCACAAAAGGATTCTCACCCAGAAAAAAAGAGGTCAGTGTTGCCCTCTACTCATCACTCATTAGACCCATTATAGAGTACAACGCCCCTTTTGGTATGTACCTCACAAGACCTCTACAACAACTGGAAAGACCACAGAAATACCTCACAAAGAGTATTACTGGCCTAAAACAGATGCCCTATGCAGACCGTCTCAAAAAACTACAGCTTTACTCCATCGCATATCATCTACTCAGGGATGATCTCTGCCTAACATACAAAGCTATGTCAAACCCCAGAGCTGTTGGACATGCTCCACTTAAAGAAATCCCAATCCCTCCAAGCTACATGCTCTAGGGACCTAAACCTTGTCACCACAGTAAACAGAACATGCTGGAGGGATAGATTCCTGTCCCAGAGACTTCCCATACTCTGGAACAGACTACCTATCTATGTCAAACAGAGCTCCTCATTAGCACTCTTCAAGAAAACTCTTGATGATTGGATGGGAAATGGGAAATTCACCCCAGGGGTCACTTCTGTGGCTCTGTTCGACAGGGGCACAGGAAAATAATTTTCTTGGGTGGTGAAAGCCAGGGTACATTTTTTAGCTAGGCTTATATAGGCCCTAGGGCCAATAGCCTAGTACCTACCCATGAACCTATGAACAGCTGTGAGATAGTCACCATGTTATCCCTGGAATAATAATTTGCCCTTTATCATGGTTTAACTGCAAAGTAGTTCACCACTGTTTTATGGTCACTGTAATGTAATCAGTCACTGTAGGGTGTATCTTATACATTTTAAGCACTCTTTAATGCATAAATGTGGGATACCGTCAAATCCTTTTTTTGTAGTCTGATCATGCCATACTTATATTCTTCCTCCATTTACAGTTCTCCATTATGACTTTATTTAACAACAAATGATCCTTTGTTCCATATGACTTTCTTTTGTTACCCTTTAGCTCTATTGCCTTGCTTGAATTTTCTTTTAAATGACTATAAACTCTCTCGGCATCAATTCCAGTGTTTAGTTTATACGTCGTCAGAAGGCAAGTTACTGGTCTATAGTTTTTAGGATAACTTGCAGGTTTGCTCATAAAGGACCACTATGGGTAAATGATGAAAAAATAGATATTTTTTATCTAGTCATGTTTTTCTGCACCTCCCAAAGCTGCTTTAATCCAAAAAAGCATTCATTCTTAAATTTATTTTTTTTGTTCTCCTGTCTGCCCTCATGGGGGCAAACATCCTGATGAGACTATTTTCCTTAATAGGCTAAATCTGTCCCAAAATGCAGTCTTGATAGCCCTGATTGCGAAAACAATTAACCCTACCTTTTGTTGTCAGATCAGGCTTACATTCACTTTGAATGGAAAACCTGAAAAATATTGCCAAGTTTAACAGTCAGTAGATCAAGTGTCATTGATTGTTTGTTTGTGTCTTTTGGCTTTTCCCGGTTAGGGGTCGCCACAGCGGAACTCCAGTCCGCTAATGATTGTCAGTAGATTTTTACATGCTGAGTTGCCAGCTCTGATGCACAACTTTCAATGAAGGTATGCCCAGCCACACATGCCTCCACACAGAAGATGCTCTAGCTGAGAATCGAACAGGACAACGTCTTACTGTGAGGCGACGACGCTACCGCAGCACCACCACCACAGTAGATCAAGTGTCATTGACTGTCTGTCCTGCACTGAATTTTACAAATGTTGTTTATACTGATGCACTACACATTTTCTGAAAGAAGCTCAGAAAAGTGTCAACTAATTGTTTGTTTGTGTCTTTCGGCTTTTCCCGGTTAAGGGTCGCCACAGCGGAACTCCGGTCCGCTAATGATTAGCAGTTGATTTTTATGTACCGGCTTGCCAGGCCTGATGCACAACCTTCAATGAAGGTACACCCATTCATGCATGTCTCCATGCAGAAGACACTCTAGCTGAGAATCGAACCGGACAGCGTCTTACTGTGAGGTGACAACAAAGACTTTTTGCAAAGAGCAATTTTGTTACTGTCAGTTGCTGACCAAGTTACTCCTCCCATCTCCACTCCTTCTTTGAGCTGGAGTCTCAGATTTCCAGCTAGGCTAGGTTCAGCTAATTAGCAACCCTGCATGACAGTAACCATCAAACAAATGTCAGCCTGGTGTGCCACTAAAATTGTTCCCTAACGACTCTTTCCTCCTTACTGTTGACTTACACATATCCAGGCTAAGTGGGAGAAAAAAAAAAACACTAATCTGAATTTAACTTTTTGTCCACTATATCAATTTTCTCAAATGGACATAGTGAAATATCTGCTTTGGGGTGTGTGTAGTGCTTACTGGCTGGCCACATACTTATTTTTGCATAGTTGCTGTTATATACCATAACATTAACCATAGTGCCAAACTTTACCTAACAAGTGAATATTTTTTCTTAACAGTAGCCTCCCTAGGCTCTTATGTCAGCCACTACTTTTTGTTACAATAGCTTCGCACAGCCTTTTTTTTTTTCTTTCAGGCATATCTCTTTCAGCAACAACCTCAGCTTGTTGAGAAAGCTTCAAAATTATAAAGGTTTTCTAAGTAGCAGTACTACTCCTTTGGTTCAGATCCCACAGAGTGCATGAAGTGGCACCCATTGCATGATAATTATTCCTACATTGCAAGAATTTTCATTGTTTGTTCAAGACAATCCAAAACCTTATTCAAGAATCAGTTTTGATTCCACCATGTCAGGGCAAAGGTGTAAGGCCAAATAAGGTACACTTATAAGGTATGCTGGTTTGACACAATACACTGTTACCCTCCTGTCTCCCATTACACTACCCTCAATCCATTTATGCATTTACTGAGTTAATGAAGCCCATATGTTGCAACAGCAGCTGTACCAAGCTCTTAACAAACAATGCTGTCAGACCTTGGTCAATCAATAGGAGATATAGATGCTAGTGATGGACTACTCACAGCTGGTCAGCAAGGCATTGTCTGTCTGGCTTTCCTCCACTGTTCTCAGTTGCACCTTACTGATCATACTTCCACAGGGCAGACTGAGCTACTCACAATGTCATTTCATAACCCCCCTTCCCACTAATTTTATCTAGCCCACTGCCATTGAGATGGCTCTCCCCAAAGCAGGGCAGCAGGGATGTGTCAGTCCATCTGTGCTTCACACTCCTTTCACCACAGACGTCATACAGGAATACCTGAAGACACACGCACACACGTCTGTACACCAGACCAGCTGTAATACATGTTTCTCTGTAATACCATGCATATCTTCACACATTAGTTTACACACATACACATGTGTTCTGACACCTACACTCATGCACACAAGCACACATCACCATGAGCACTTGCTTTATGTGACACCATGTCTGCATACTTGAGCAAACACACACTCACAAACACACCCTAGACCATTTTCATCACATGTTCTATGTTACTGCATGTACACCCTTCTCATACGAGATCGACACACACACACATGCACATACAAGCAATGTACCGCTGAAGTGCGTTGCATTACCCATCTCTCCACAAAACACTGCTTCAATTCCAAGGGGGTTGCCTAAGGCACTGACATTGTAATCTCGTAACATCACCCCAGTAATTGATGCAAGCCCGCTGCACTGACACAGCTCTCCCCACAGCAAGGCAACAAGGAGGTGTCAGTTCAGCTTTGCTCCGCAGTTCTTTGATACACCACATACATCATCCAGGAGCACACACACACACACACACACACACACACACACACACACACACACACACACACACACACACACACACACACACACACACACACGTCTGTAAAGCCATAATCCTTGTTTCACTGTAACAGCATGCATGCCTCCACACATTTGTTCCCACACATATAAATGCACATGTACTCTGACACCTACACTCATGCACACAAGCTCACATCACCTTCATCACTTGTTTTATGCTACATCATGGGCACCCTGTGTGCATAATTGAACACATGCAAATGTAAACACACACGCAAATGCAAACACACACCACCAGATCATTTTCAGCACATGTTCTATGTTACACCATGTACACCCTTTGTACAGAGAGTGACACCCAACAAACACCCACACACACAAGCAATGTATAGCTGAAGTGTGCTGCATTACCCCCTCTCCACAGAACACTGCTTAAATTCCAAGGGGGTTGCTTAAGGTACTGACATTGCCACCTCATCAGATCATCCACTGTAACAGAAGCAAGCCCGCTTCACTGACACAGCTCTCCCCACAGTACGGCAGCCAGGAGGTGTCAGTTCAGCTTTGCTCCACAGTTCTTCGTTACACCACATACATCATACAGATGCGCACACACACACACACACACACACACACACACACACACACACACACACACACACACACACACACACACACACATGCAGCCAGACACAGACGCAGCCAGACTCAACTTTCTTCACAAAATGTGCTCACAGTCATACATGCACATGTTCTTCAACATATATGAACTCAAATTCCTGCAGTCACACAAACTTGCACACCTCTATGCAGAACAATAAGCTTCCACTCTAGCTTTGCTCCACATTTCTCTGTCACACCATGCACCTTACATGACTCCACATATGTGCTCACACACACACATACACACACACACACACACACACACACACACACACACACACACACACACATTCATCCACTCCAGTTCTTGCAGTCACACAGGCACGCACACACCTCTCTTCAGAGCAGGAAGTATCAAGTCCACCTTTGATTCATCCTTCTATGTTACACCAAAAACCAGACATGCCTGAAGAAATGCTCACACACACTAAGACATGCATGTTTACTCACTCACACATGCACTAACATACATGCCTGCATATATACACATGCACCATTTTCACCACTTGTTCTCTGTTAGAACACGGACACCCTGTGTACATAATGGAATGAACACACCCACAAGCAGTGAAGCACTCACTTGTCCTTTACTCACCTTTCCACAAAACACTGCTCCCATGTCAACTGGCATGTCTATTCTAGTGTTGATGAGAACCCATAACATATTCCCTCATTAATGGTTACAAGCCTGCTGCACTGACACAACTATCCCAACAGGACTGCAGCAAATTTGGTGTCAGTCCATCTTTGCTCCATCATTTTCCATTACACCACAGACATCATACAGACATACATTCATGCATGCTGACACACACACTTTTTCCGGTTTGCTAAAACAGGAAGCAATTGACATTCATCTGGAATACAGTAGTTTAAGTGTACTGTTAGCAAAGAGAATTCTATTTAGTCATCAAGTCCATATCCATGATTGGAACTAAACCACAGTACCAGCAGTGGACCAGCTTTCTATCCCCCTACTCTTGCTCAAGCTGCATCTACACAGTGGCTTTATATTTCAAGGGCCAGAAGTGATACTTACTTGTACACAAACCATGTACTGCTTAGTCCTGCTGCATTGCCCACAGTTACTAAATAACATCACTGAAATGTCTGCTGTAGATCCTACCAACTGACATCCTCTTATCATCTAATTCTATCATAGTACAGGAAGCAAAGTGCATGCACACAGCTATTTTACTTGCAATGAGACACTGAGTGTTCATTTCAACTGTGCTTACCAGTTCTTAAGATATGCCATGTACACCATGCATGAATATCCAATTGTGCACATACAGTGATGCTCGGCAAGCAAAATAATTGGTGACTTATAGCAAAATAATGACAGAAGGCTAATCATAGCTGGGTAATTGACATGCCAAAGAGTCTATTGTCGTGCATATAAAAATATATGCATAAATAAGGTGCTCCTCACCAGAATAGCAGTGTAAAATAATTTCACATTTGCCTATTGGTGTCTATCCAGCTTACACACACACATGCACACACACACACACGTACACACACACACACACACACACACACACACACACACACACACACACACACACACACACACACTTTCTCTCTCTCTCTCTCTCTCTCAAAACACACTCAGACGAAATTAAGGTTATGCACTTATCATAATGGTTGATATTGGTTGCTGTATTGTACTTAATTTCAAGAGTGTGCAGTTAGTTCATTCTTTGACTCCAAAGGTAATCTGAAACGTGTACATTTTTTCTTCAGTGCTGATACTGACCCTTAACACAACTGTTCCACCTCATTTTCAGTTTGCCATTTGCAATCAGTAATGATTGAAAAACTGATGGTAGTTGCTAATCCAGTGAATTTACAAGCATTTTCACAGTTTCCATACCTATTATATGTATAGTACACACAAGGGACCTTAATTGTTTGGCCCTAAGCATTGACCATCCTTAGGAGCTGTCGGATTCTCCCACTAAACAAGAATTGATCACGATAAAGGCTTGCAATCTTGTCTCATATCCTCACTTACAATCAGCCCTCAGTGGTAAACCACCTTGTTCTGCGAATTGCACTGTAATCATTCCACTACTAACATTAAGTGATTATTAGTCGATCTTCCTAACATTTACATAACTGAGACAGTAAGCCATGTTACTATCCTTACTACTGACATCCATCCATATTCTGTTTTGTACAGTAGAGTTAAGTAATGCTTAATACAACAAAAAAAGAAACAACACAGACAGTAAATATCACACTGCTCTACCTTGCAAACTTGAAATTGTATCAGAAAAGCCATTACCTATCAGACATTGTGCATTGTGTGCTGACTGTCACCCTGGTCTTCCTTGCAAACTTGAAGTCATATCCAAACAGTCATTACCTATCAGACACTGTGCAATGTACACACGATGTCCACAAATCTGTTGTCTATGTGACACTAGAGATTATCACAATCCTGTGATTGAATTCTAAAAGTGTTTAAAATGCTTACAGTTGAAAAGGCCCAGTGAAAGGAAATTGAAATAAAATAATAGCAAGTGGCTGTCAGCCATAACTGGATCCTCTTTAGTTTATTAGCACCGTGTGTTTAATCTAGAGCAACATTTCAAGTCGATCAATCCTTTTAACATGACAAAAATCCTCTGACTCTCTCCGTTTTTACGTTTTCATGGGTTACCCTAATTGCATTGCTCTCCTTTGTCTATTACCGTTGCATGTATGATACTGTATATACACCGTGCTCTGATACACATCATCACTTACCAATATGGTTACTCATTTTCATCCTGTTTTGTACATCCTGTACAAACCTCGAGATTAGTTGTGGAACTTGATGCTCCTCAACTTGTGTGTTCCTTCAGGCCCATCAATAACAGTGATGTTGACACTCTAACTATCCAGCACCTCTATGTTACATACTCCTCCATAACACTGTAATCACACTCACAAACCAAGACCATAAATGAAACAGCTACCTCAGTGTCAAAGACCTCTTTCTCCTTGTCTGAACTATCCAGCTGATCATTAACAATTTCTTCATCAGCTATACCGCAACTGTAGATTCCTCTTTCAACTCTAGTCTTATGCACACATCATCAATTTCAGACTTCTCACAATTCCTATTGTCATTTGTAAGCAATGCTAACATGCACTAGCAGCTCCCATTTGTTACTTTTCTCTGATTTCATCCTTTTGGTTTGTATTAGACATTAATCAATACTGTTGTATGTCCTAATTTAGCTTAGTAGTCCTCACAGTTGTCATCTACAAATGTACTTCTAAAATTTTTTCTGCAGTTGATTGTAGGCAAGAGCAATTTATGTTGTTTGCAAAGGTCATTGGCTAGAACACAACTGAACCAGAAGTCACAAAATAAAAGTAAAAATACTAGATCCATTGCATATAACTGGCTGAAAACAGCCCTTTATTAGTAAGACAGACCGGTTTCGGCAACCAATGCCTTCTTCAGTGTATGAACATTTCACACAAAATACAATCCATTTATAGACTCACCCCACCTGGGAGACAAGTGGAAAAGGCAACCAATGTGTGGTTAAAGAGAAAGAACACAAAAAATGTATATACACTGCTGTAATGCCCAATAGTAAATGCAATCATGGCTTAATACTAAAAATATACATAGCTATACTGCATAATTATGCATATGAACATGGCTTAACATTAGATAACAAATAAAACATTTATATAAATTTCATGTAATAATGAGAAAAATATTATGAAATGCCCCCAACATATTATATTGAATATCATGAATGTAACTGGTATGAGAAAACACATAATATGGTTAATGGTAATCATAACCATAGAGTCACATCAAGAACATGAACAAAGTGCACTAGGTGTTCCAACCAAAAAATATGTGGTTAATAAATGATGATGTAGCCGGATTGGGGAATCCATGCTAGGTCCAAGGTTCCATAATGCTTGGTTCAACTATAATCGAAGCAGGTATATTGATATACCTGTAACTGCCCTTCATCGGATTCTATTTGAAACATATGAAAAACTGTAGAAAAATATAAGAGATAGAGGCATACAGATTACTATAAATCAATAGTCATAATAATTCATGATGAAAATGTGTTATATAGATCATTTAACATAAACCTGAAACATGAACTATACCCACCTCTATTCCTATAGTTACAAGTGGTCGTTGAGTCCAGGGGGAAATAGAGCCCCCAATGTAATGATCCAATGTTGTTCCTTATGAGTAAGTATTTTATGCCATCCCTGGGGATTACTGCGGTCACCCAGAATTCTGTCAATGATTACAAAAGAAAACTGTGCTTCAGGATGTTTGAGAGTATGCCTGTACAGGGCATTGGTGTCTTTCCTGATTTTAATGTCTGATCTATGCTCGTTGATCCGTGTTCTCAATGGTCTAGAGGTTTGACCTACATAAAAAGCTAAACACCGACAAGTTGCCAAATAAATCAGCCAACTGCTGCTGCAGTTGCCAAATATTCTGCATTGATACACTTTGCTAGTATTACGACTAGTAAATTCCTTGCTCTTAATAACTTGTTTGCATGAGCCACAATGACCACACGGAAAAGTGCCTACTAAGATGTCCCCTGATATTGTCATTTGATGGTGTATTGCTCCCCCACTTACTTTATGTTTGAAATGTGAAAAGAGAGAACCAAGAGTTCTGCCTCTCCTATAAGAGAAGTGGCATTTCTGATCCAATATTGTTCTCAAATGTTCGTTGGCCATGAGAATATTCCAATGCCTATTGATAATACCCTTAAGAGCATTGGAATTTCTACCAAACGTGGTTACAAACCGAATATTTGTGGAGCAATCCCTGGTGTCAGATTGATACTGTAACAAAGTTTTTCTCTCAATATTCTTGGTCCAATTCCAGGCATTAAGAATGTCTTGGTGTCTATAGCCCCTATTGGCAAACCTGTGATAGAGATCCAAACCATCTCGATCAAAATCACCATGTGTCAAACTCAAGCGTTTAATACGCATAAACTGTGACTTGGGGATGTTGCGGATGGTGTGGCCTGGGTGCATGCTGGAGGCATGCAACAAAGTGTTATATTGAGGATATTTGCGATAGGATCTAGTGTTCAGTGTATGGTCTGTATTTCTGGTGATGGTAACATCCAAAAAGTTAATACTTTGGAGATCGTATGTAACCGTAAACTCTATACCCCATGCATTTTGGTTGAGATATTCAACAAATTCCTGTAGATACCTAACATCTGCCCGCCACACCATTCAGCAATCATCCAAGTACCTGCGCCAAATGTCTATTTCGACCAAATAGATGTTATGAAGTGGGTCATAGATCATGCATTCTTCAAAATATGCTATGAATAAATCGGAGTAAATGGGAGCAAAAGATGCTCCCATCGCCGTGCCCTGCAGTTGCCAATAACATAGTCCTTGGAAATAAAAAACATTCTTGTTAAGAACATGTTCTGTCATGCAGATAAGTAATGTATTGAACCCTGGAGAGTATAAAGCAGCCCTATCCAACCAATATTGAAGAGCCTGTAGACCGGCCCAATGTGGAATGCTAGTATATAAGGCCTTAACATCCAATGAACACATAAGCCACCCCGGCTCAAGTTGGCAGTCCTGTATGATCTGTAAAAATTGGGTCGTATCTTGCAATCTAGCCCTTACACAACACAGCAATGGTTTAAGATATTGGGTAAGAAAGGCAGATAAAGGTTCCGTCAAAGACCCAATACCAGATACAATTGGTCTGCCTGGTGGATTGGTGATGGACTTATGTATTTTTGGTAGCAAATATAAGATTTGTTTCTGAGGATCCTTAACTGTTAACTGAAAAACACAATTTTTAGTTATAATACCCTCCTCAAGGGCAAGATTCAAAAACCTATCTATTTCCTGTTTGAAATGAGTAGTAGGATCATATGCCATGTGCATGTAGCATCTTTTGTCAGACAGTTGAGATTGACCCTCATTCAAGTATAAACTCATGTCCATGACAACCACAGCTCCCCCCTTATCTGCTGGTAGAATGGCAATATTTGTGTTCTCCCTGAGCTCATTGAGTGCAGTAGATTCCTGTGTAGATAGATTGGATCTCATTATATCGTGTTCTCTATGTGCAAAATGTAGGTCTCTAAGTACTGCTTGCAAAAAAACTGAAACATGTTTATGCATAGGTGGTTGAAAATCAGATTTGATGAATCTAAACTCCTCAGTTCTTTGGGAGTCTTTATCTGCAAAAAACAGTTTCAAATTCAAGTTACAGCAGAAACTCATGACATCAGCGACAGTATTATGTTCATTACAAAAGAACCCAGGGATAAAACCCAAGCCTTTATTCAAAAGTTGTAAATGCTGTACAGACAAAGTTTCTTTAGATAAATTCAAAACATTTTGATTCGCCTCCTGATTTACATTAGAAAATTTTGGATCAACCCCTCGAGGGAATTGGGCATGTTTACCACTTCTGTGTTTGTGTCCACCCCTATGCCTGGGACCTTGTCTAAAGGGATAACTCCATTCGATTTTTTTCTATGTGGTGAATCCTTATTGCTGGAACTATCATAATCAGTACATGGGGAATCCTCCCCTGTTGAGCTGGCATATGTTTGATCCCTGTTTTTCAAAATAGACTGAGGTCTTTTCTTGTTAAGACTATGAGCGGGAACATTAGATGTGGAGCCGGAGCTGGTACCCATGAATTTCACTATTCTCTGGGAGTCAAAAGGGCGCCCCCTTTGATAATCCATATAATCTCTTTTAAACTTTTTGATTTTTCTATCTTTAGTAATTTTATCATGGTTTGGGCGGCCACAGTGGTGCAGTGGTTAGCATTGCCGCCTCACAGCAAGAGGTTCTCCAGTTCGATCCTCGGCTCGGGTGCCTTCTGTGCAGAGTCTGCATGTCCTCCCTGTGGTCGCATGGGTTTCCTCCAGGTGCTCCGGTTTCCTCCCACATCCCAAAGACATGCTGCAGGTGGATTGGACACTCTAAATTGGCCCTAGGTGTGCATGTGAGTGTGCCTTCTGTGGAAGGTTGGGTGCCAGGCTGGCAACTCAACACCGTAAAACTCCACTGCCATTCAATGTGCAGACAAGGTGATCCGCTGTGGCGACCCCTAACCGGGAAAAAGCCAGAAGAAGAAGAAGAAGAAGTAATTTTATCATGGTTTGTGAGTTCCTGTGATAGCTTGTTGATAGAGTCTTGAAATGTAGTTTGAGACTCAAATCTTTTACAATCTAAACACATAGTTTTGACTTCCTGAAGGTTAATGTCAATCATACATTCATAATATTGAGCCAGTATGTTGACAAAAAGCATGGACCCTTTCTGTAAGGCTTCACGCCACTCATTAGATAATTTGTCTTCTTGTCTGCCAACCAATGGTTGTAACCGAATGCGAAGATCCCTTGGGGCTATATTTTTATGTAAATATGCCCAGAACAAACGCAAGTGCCATATGTTTGATCTCAGGTTCTTAAGACCCTTAGAAAGAGAATTAAATGCCAATTCACAATTCATGGCTGATTGTTCCACTGATTCATTGGAATTGCTGCCTGGCGAGGCATGGATACCGAAAACTCCAATGTCCTCCCGATCGGCACACAATCCAGTAATGATACTGTCTAGGTCCATGCTTGATATATGTTATAAGCCCCAAAACCAGAGACCACAAACCAAGTTAAAACACTATGACAGAGAATCAGTATTTAATAATGATATATAGTGATGATGGATATCAGCCCCTGAGTCACATCAAGATTCCCTACTTACTACCAAAAAATATAATTGTTGTACCAAAGAAGAAACCCCCCCACACACAATGCCAGCAAAGCAAGAGGAGATATCAAAGTAAGAACCAAACCAATAGTCTGAATATGCAGTCTATACACCTTAAAATTGGGTGTTAGTGACCTCTCGAAGTGTAAGTCTGTTGTACAGCCCAAACAGTACCAATATAAAGATGTGCCCAGTAAATAGCCAAAATCCGTATGATGTTAACAGACAATCAACACATCAACACTGCAGAGCACAATTAGATTATAGGGCCAGCAAGTGCACCATAAAAATGCTTGTAAAAACCACTAATATTCCTAGCAAGCCTAAAAAGGTATGTCCAAGACTAATATAGTGGTGTAAAAAGCATACAATGGCAATAATGCCTATGATAATATATATATCAAAAGTATATCAAAAATATATCAATATTATGATACTCACATAGTAAAGTATATACTGTGCATATAAGTAAGAACCGAGTTAACAAAATCAGTTGAAAAACTGTATTGATAATATAGTTGGCTCCAAAAAGCCTGCTACAGAACCTGATATATATATAAGTGCACAAACAATATTATTAGTGACCTACACAATAGAGAAATAGCATAATGTAGAGGAAAAATAATAATGTTGTACACAAAACAAATGTTACAAGTTATGGTAGGCAGTCTTTGACATGAGCGATGCAAACAGTTATTAAAAAAGCAGCATCTCCACCAATGTAGAAAAGCATATACATATAGATGTAGTGAAAAATACGTAAAAAAATATACATTGGATCAGAAATGCCACTTCTCTTATAGGAGAGGCAGAACTCTTGGTTCTCTCTTTTCACATTTCAAACATAAAGAAAGTGGGGGAGCAATACACCATCAAATGACAATATCAGGGGACATATTAGTAGGCACTTTTCCGTGTGGTCATTGTGGCTCATGCAAACAAGTTATTAAGAGCAAGGAATTTACTAGTCGTAATACTAGCAAAGTGTATCAATGCAGAATATTTGGCAACTGCAGCAGCAGTTGGCTGATTTATTTGGCAACTTGTCGGTGTTTAGCTTTTTATGTAGGTCAAACCTCTAGACCATTGAGAACACGGATCAACGAGCATAGATCAGACATTAAAATCAGGAAAGACACCAATGCCCTGTACAGGCATACTCTCAAACATCCTGAAGCACAGTTTTCTTTTGTAATCATTGACAGAATTCTGGGTGACCGCAGTAATCCCCAGGGATGGCATAAAATACTTACTCATAAGGAACAACATTGGATCATTACATTGGGGGCTCTATTTCCCCCTGGACTCAACGACCACTTGTAACTATAGGAATAGAGGTGGGTATAGTTCATGTTTCAGGTTTATGTTAAATGATCTATATAACACATTTTCATCATGAATTATTATGACTATTGGTTTATAGTAATCTGTATGCCTCTATCTCTTATATTTTTCTACAGTTTTTCATATGTTTCAAATAGAATCCGATGAAGGGCAGTTACAGGTATATCAATATACCTGCTTCGATTATAGTTGAACCAAGCATTATGGAACCTTGGACCTAGCATGGATTCCCCAATCCGGCTACATCATCATTTATTAACCACATATTTTTTGGTTGGAACACCTAGTGCACTTTGTTCATGTTCTTGATGTGACTCTATGGTTATGATTACCATTAACCATATTATGTGTTTTCTCATACCAGTTACATTCATGATATTCAATATAATATGTTGGGGGCATTTCATAATATTTTTCTCATTATTACATGAAATTTATATAAATGTTTTATTTGTTATCTAATGTTAAGCCATGTTCATATGCATAATTATGCAGTATAGCTATGTATATTTTTAGTATTAAGCCATGATTGCATTTACTATTGGGCATTACAGCAGTGTATATACATTTTTTGTGTTCTTTCTCTTTAACCACACATTGATTGCATTTTCCACTTGTCTCCCAGGTGGGGTGAGTCTATAAATGGATTGTATTTTGTGTGAAATGTTCATACACTGAAGAAGGCATTGGTTGCCGAAACCAGTCTGCCTTACTAATAAAGGGCTGTTTTCAGCCAGTTATATGCAATAGATCTAGTATTTTTACTTTTATTTTGTGACTTCTGGATCATACATTGCTGGCCTTGTGTTGTACATTTGAATGGTTTTGGCCGTGCATCAACCTACCTGCATAGCATCATGTTGGGTAAAACACAACTGACACATCACTGAGATCAAACATGTATGCCTGGTGTAACATTACTCTCACTCACACTTCTATCATGTTGACTACATGCAACAGTAATCACCAAATTGTGATATATGCCTGGCAATTGCTTCTGCTTTATCTGGTCTCTCACACTTGGTTATATTTTTTGGTACAGATGTCACCTGAAAGCTTGGCACAGAAATGTTGCCACTCTTCATCAAGAGGATATCCAGAATCATATCAAAGATATAGTCATATTTTCTGTCTTCAAAAATTGGCTTTGCAACCCATTTCTGGTTTGCCTTAGGCTACACGATCCGTTAATGCAGATCTCCCTTTTTTGCACAGTTACTCTTTGGGGTATTTACTACTGCTTGCTGATGATTCACATTGGTGTTATGATCAAAAATGGCTAGCATTGTGCATACTTTCATTCCACTGTTTGAAAAATGCTCAAATTTGGGACAATACTTGCACAGCAGAGTATGAAACACTTCCAAACTACCTGTGTGGCAGAACTGTGTTAAGTGTTTTAGATCATTCACCAGTGTTGTGTTGCTCACAATCTTCACCAATGCAGTGTGTGGAGCATCACCAACTTCCAACCACTGTTTTGTTTCCTGGTCTGGCAATGGAATCTCATGCTCACAGGCACACAGTTTCTCTCCCCAGTTCCAGGTGTGCCTGTCTGTTATGTGATGGATGAGAGACTTCCACTTTTCCAGCAGTAGTGGCACATCTCCATCACATGTTTCAGAACACCACCACAAGTGGTTTGAAATACTTTGGCACCATGGCATTAACTGCTCCATGTCCTATTTTTTGGCAACTGATGCAATCTTTTCAGTAATTCTTTTTGACACATGCCACAGGTCAAATTGATGGTCAATTTCAGGAAACTCTGTCCTCATTGCACTTCCAATCCCTCGATGTCTGTCCGTTGCTACTACACTTATGTCCACATTGAGTCCACGCAAGTTCCGCATACAGTTTAGGAATGCCTTTTTTTCCAAAGCTTTTGAGGAAGTTCCATCACCAAGTTGCTCTATCGAGAAATCCAGGAAATAGCCTAAGTCCATATCCATCAAACTGTAACAGCAGTACTTTGCTGAATAGCCTGGGCTGTCACATCGGCCATCACCTGATAATCTCACTGTTTTACCTTGAATATGTTGTAGCAGATCTTGCTGATGTGTACTCTGCCTTTGTTGAACTACTGGAAATAAGTACTCCCACTGTAGGTCATAAAATGTTGTCTGGCTAATAAACTCCAGACCAACATATGCACAAAACCTCACTATATGTGCGTATGTACTTCCACTAAAGAGTACAGCTGCTCTATTCAAAGGATTTCCCACAGGCATTCTACCCAGGACTGGTTGGCTTTGCCAGCTTACAGTTTTATGTCCATTCAGACACATTACTTTCGTGGCAAACATGGATCCAGTATGTCTTTTCTCATAGTCATCACATGCTGGTGCCTTACAGTCAGGGCATATCATTCTTCTCAGCAGTTGATCCAGGCAGTCTTCAAATACAATAAATTTCCATTGCAACACCATCTGCTGCTCCACATGTTCATACTCCAGGGTTTCATCAAAGTCGGATACGGACATGGTGTTAGATGGCTCACACCATTCAGGGTCTTTTTCATGGCATTCATTTATATCTTCATACATTTTCTGGGCATCACTTGTCAAACTACAGTTGATGGTTTCATTGCTTTTCACTGGGGTACTACAGCACACCATGGCAAAAGGCATCTCTAATTCCAAAAAAATCATCATTCAATAGGTCCACATCTGTCATTTGTTCATTATCATTTAACATATCCACCTGCACTCCTTGCTCCATCACATAGATGTCAGTACTACTGCTCATTTCAATGTGTGGTTTACCCCTCTTTACATAAGTGTGGTCCTTAAGAACTTGTGCTGGTGACACACCAGTTTCTGGGAACTGTGTGCTAGCATCCATCCATGCTGAGGCCATACATTCGGATCATGTACAGAAGGTCATACAGCCAAAGTCTGTGTTGCCACCCTTTTTCATATTATGTGACACCTTAGTTTGACTACCCAGACTCCGTGATCTCCTGTGGCCTCTCTTTCGTACATTTGACACTGTGCTGTCAGATGCTTTAATTTCTGTAGTTGTACTAATGATGTTTTTTCCATGTATAGTAGCAGGGGGGATTGATCCATTGCTCATTTCAAGTGTGGAGTCATGTTGTGCTGCATTATCTCTTCCTGCCTCTCCATCAGCATACTCCATGATGGCAATCACTACCTCTTCCGACAATACAACAGCCTGTTCCTAGAAAAAAAGATAAACAAACAATGTAAATTAAATATCACACATCTGAACAGCAAATTCA
Organism: Protopterus annectens; assembly: GCF_019279795.1. Lineage (NCBI taxonomy): Eukaryota > Metazoa > Chordata > Ceratodontiformes > Protopteridae > Protopterus > Protopterus annectens. Next base: position 250,702,237 of record NC_056726.1, read on the forward strand.
ATTTTCCCAGACAACTATGCTGTAATGCTTCAAACACACAGATTCTTACACTGATGTTCACTACAATGACTTCCTCATTTCCCATCAGGGGTTATTCCAGCAGCATGCATGTCTGTTCTTTATGCTTCTGTATTAACGCACAAAAGAGTATAAAGGTGATGTCTGTGTTATGAAACAACGCACAAATGGCAAAAAAATGCATCATCATCCTCTTTGAGGAGAGTGACATCCCGTCAAATTATCGCATTAATAACAAAGTCCTAAGCAGTCAGTCATGAGGGATTTTGGGCACCCTGGTTGCTAGCAACTTGACTTTTGATCACTATGTTGCTTCCGTGGTATGGAAAGCCTTCTACATGGCGCACCTCATAAGGGTATGTCATCCAGGAACAAAGATGGTCATAACATCCCCTGCATTCTTCCATTATAAGGCCCATTATTGAGTACAATGCACCTTTCGGCATGTACCTTGCAAAGCACTTCCAGCAGCTGGAAAGAACACAGATCTTCCTCACAATGAAAAGCCAGGTCCTCAAACATCTACCATACACAGATAGGCTAAAAGCCCTATCCCACTACTCAGTTTCATGCAGACTCCTCAGAGGCGACCTCTGTCTGGCATACAAGGTGATCATGGACCCCACCTTGATGCGACTGCTGCATATCTGCAAGTCAAGCTCCACTCGAGTAATCCGCATGCGTGGCCTCACCCTGGTCAGTGACATGAACAGGACTTGTTGGCAGGATAGATTTGTCTCCCAGAGAGTCCCTCTTCTATGGAATAGACTCCCTCTCCACATCAAGTAGAGTACCTCTTCACCCATTTTTATGCGCAACCTGGATAACTGGATGGGAAACAGAAAATATACCCCTGAGATTCCAACCATGTCCATGCTGGATAGGGGCATTGGGTGCTTATTTGTCTAAACATGGCCTAAAGTCTTGGCTAGGTTTATAAGGGCCTCAGGGATAATAGCCTAGTAACCTCCAATGGTCCAATGGCTGCTAAATACATATTGCCAACTTTAACTTGTGTGTGTCAGCCTAGCTTCAGTCAAGACATCTATAACAAAACTTGTACTGTAAATTTGAAAACAAACCTTAAATACAGATGTATTACTTCATACCTAATACCCCATTTTGATTTGCGGAAGTTCAACAGCAGAGATCCATGGTCTTTTACTGTCCACCCACATCTGCATTATCAACTACCTTGCACTTAATTATATCCCCAAAAATGTATAATGGAATGCATGTGCATTAACATGTAATATTCATACAATTGTTCACACCAGAGTGAGTACCAGATACTCAATGTTAACAATGAACAATGTTATATCCATACTATTTTACACTATTACGGTGTATAACTACAACACCAGAAGAACAACATGTCAAATTGCTATCAACACTTAAAAAGAACCATTACATTGATTGCATACGTCTCTGACAGCCCATAACATCAACAGTCACATATTGAAATGGTTCTTTGTGGTATGGTATGCCTTAATTTAACAAGCAAATAGACATATAACCACTCACTGATGGGGACCTACATTATATGGCCATATACATAAACACATTTGCAAAATGCACAACAGGCTTCAAATCAAATTACTTATATCAAAGTCAAATAGATGATCAGTGGTTTGAATTTCAGAAGTGTCCATTGGCTGTGTTACCTGTTCTGCTGATTTAGGTGGTGAACTCAGCAACTCATCCAGCACCTGTAAATGAAGAATAGTACATTATTAGACATGCAAACACCCCCATTTTTACATTTCCACTCAAGCGCCTTAATCATGCATTGACTGCATTATGATTCAGGCACATGACATGTCCATTGCAGCAATGACACCCTTAGAAATCTCTCAAAAAAAGTGCAGTAAGACATTAAGAATAATTTTGCCATCAGGGCATGGTTATCAAGTGGGAAAACATGAAATTATACCTGTACTATTATATTACATTATACAGACTTAACAAGACAATCTACTGCACAATTTTGGATACATTATGATGAATACCACTGCATGCAGTGCCATGTACTGTTGATTTCATAATCAAATATTTTCCTTCATGATTACCTTCTCTTGTTCCTGCTGTTCAATCTGTCGACATGATGACACTTGTGTCTTCACCTTTGAAAAACTAAAAATACTTGGTACTGCATTTTTCTTAAGGCGACAAAGAATTCTGCCTTTTCTCATATCAGTGGGCAGCAGCTGTTTCATAAATTTGACTTCATACATGCTCTCCTCAAAGTGTAGGGAGCAAAGATAATAACATGGCTTCTTACAATTTACTGCTTCAGCCATGAACTTGGGTATACTGCCCACATTTGTTCCACACTGTATTGCCCACACAGTGCATTGTTCCACACTGCATGGAAAGCTATGTATAGAAGCATTGTCTGGCAAACGACCGCTGTGTGTGTCACAACCATACTCCAGGCAGTGGGGCATCTTTCGCTGAAGACTGCTGTAGGTATCTTTGAATAAAAGGACAAGATGGTAAGTGTCATACAGGCACATTACTAGCTGTTCTGCCATATATTTACTCCATTAAAATAGCCAATGCATTCAGTGTTACACTGAGAAATGTGCCTCACAGTGGCTAACAAATGATATGCATCAACAGTCATCGACAATTACCATCTGTTATAACACCTGCAAATAACCAATGATTGACATCTATGAACAGCACTAAATATTACAGCATGCACTAAAAAAAAAACCTTAACCAACAGCATAATGAAATCACCGCTCATTGATGTACATACTACAGCACATGGCTGTCTTACATTTATGATATGTATGGAAATCTGAGTAGAAAAATACTGCCAATAATTAGCTTCCACCTATTATCATACATCACTCAGGGTTGCTGTCCGTGTACCTTTAGCCGTGTCATTTGCTATCACCACATGTAATCCTTCAAGATCTGCAAAACATTATTCACCTATACCATCCATGTTGTGACATTGATAACCAAATCTGACAAGTACATGTTGTAGCATCTTCACGTATCTGAAAAAAACATATGTATTTCTTTACAAATCTGACTAGATTCCAATGTTGTGTTCAGGTCTTATTACAGCTTCTCTTTTCATGTTGTGGCTGGAATTGGTGCATTGACATCAGTGCACCCATCGCATTCAGCACAAGTTAATAAACAAATTTATCTCCATGAACTCCATCTTGACTCTTAAGGGACAATGCTCAGTCTTCATCTCCAGGCTAAATGCAAATGAGCTGCATTGGAGCATCAGCTGACATGTACCTATCCTTTGGTGAGGGGGTTGTAATGCATTAGACTGCATTGAAAGTAATCCTTTTTCTATAAACAAAGCATTAATGCACAAAGCAAAATATACACAGTGTGACCTCCAAAACAGTGAGCATAAATCCAGTAAACAGATCGGTAGTTAAAGCTGTTTTATTAAAACACTATTTAATAAAACAGCTTTAACTACTGATCTGTTTACAGAATTTATGCTTGCTGCCTTGGTGGTCACACTGTGTATATTTTGCTTTGTACTTTGGTGTTTTGACACAGTGCACCCTTTAGTCATTTGTCTTGGTTTTTTATATGTAACAAAGCATTAATGTCAGCAGGCTTGAGGCAGTGAATGAAAGAACATACTGGTCAGGACATGCCACCATGCAACAAGTGGAAATGGAATTGGCTTTCAGACTGTACGTGGTTGGGTCCAACGCAAATCTAACGCAATGTGTATGAGTGTAATGCACAACAATCTGCATATGTGGACCCTTTATGGAGGTTGAAACTCTTATGTACCAATGTGGAGAACACACATAGTAGTAAAAACCTAGACATAATGAATGAACACAAGGCCGAGGCTGTGCAGTTTGCCTACAGCTATGAATTTAAAACAAATAATGTCCTTCAATATACAGAAACCATCAACCACTTATAGCAAAACTTCACTGGATAGCAGTTCATTAGAAATCTGTCTCTAGGTCTAATCAATTATTTCTTATACAGTCACCAAGGGTGCATAATGAAGTCCTTCATACTGCCACTACTGTTTACTCGATAAGCCATTTCTAATAGTGCAAACATAAACAGCAGTCATTCTCATGCATGCATTACTCCAAGCAAAATATAATCTGGAACTTGTACTTCACACACCTTTCCATGGAAGTCTTATATAAACAGACAAGTATAATGGTTTACATCAAGTTTATTAGCACTGTTTACGTATATATATGTGACACACTAAAAAAGGATTTTTCCATGTATGATTTCATTTTTCTTCGCTGTTCTGACATTTACGTATGTAATTTTTTTTATACATCAACCATTACGATCCACAACATAGTGTTATAGGTACTTCAATTTGTTATTACATAAATAGAATTCCACAATGCACTATTTATTTATTTATTTGGAGCATTTCTCCCCGGGCCTCCGCTGAAAACAGGCTCTGTGGAACCTAGTCGGACTTTCCCGGTCAACAAATGATAAATAAATAAATAAAATAAATTAAAAAAAAATTGCAGTTGGTTTACCAGGATAGTCCATTGGGCCAAAATGAACCCGTTTTCAATGGAGTCCTGGGGAGAAAAGCTCCATAACAATCTCAATACAGTAGGTTATTAATGATAGTTATACAATGCAAAATGTTCAAGCAAATAATTACAAAATAGTTCAGCATACATTAGAAATTCTGTATACTTATGATGGATCATATAGATGATACAGACTAACAAAGTAATATTACAAAGTAATACTGGAAGTAAATTCATATTACGATGCATAAACTTAAGAAGTGCAGTCTAGTACATTATATCAGACTAGTACATTTTTGCAAATTCCATAGGAAACAGAGTGTGAGTGTTAGGGAAAAAAGGAAAAATGACTGGAGAAGTAGGGGAAGGATGGAAGATGAGGTAGCCAGAGTTAATTATGTGGGGTGGGAGCAAGAGCATTCCCACTGGGATGCTAGGTGCGAATGAAGAGATCTTTTGAAAATCAAATGGTTAGGGATTGTGCAAATGGAAGGTGGAAGGGAGTTCCAGAGGCGAACTGGGCCGTAGGATAGTAGTTTTTTTCCAGGGGGATGAATTGTTTTATGCACTTCTAATAGATTTTGATTATGAGACCTTAATACTCTATTTGGCAGATGCATTTTAAAGGCAGAAGAAAGTGAGGGACAAAGGGAGGGGTTGAGAATGAGTTTGTGGGCGAGAGTTAATTGTGTGTAGGTTAGATGGTTAGGTAGCTCTAGCCATTTTAATTTTTGAAGAGAGAGACAGTGGTGGGTTGATGACTTATGGCTAGTAGCGAACTTGGCAATTTTGTTGTAGCAGGAGGAGAGTTGTTTTTTTACAGAGGACTGTAGATTAGTTAGGAGTGGAGCTCCATAGAGAAGGGAGGGGATGAGAAAGGAAGTAGAGAGTGTGATTTTAGTGGCAGGTGTAAGGTAATGATAGTGACACTACATAAAATACACACTATGCAATCAACACAATCCATAATTATTCTTTTTTCCAGCTTCTGACTGCTTCAACAACTTGTTAGTAATCTTAAAGTGCTACTCTGGAAACTCCCAAAAACCTTCAAAAGCCTGAAAGCCAACGTAATAATTTTCCTCCGAGGGGAATCTTTGCTGTATACTGTTCGCAACACATGAGGGGATGACCACTCAATGACCATAACCAAGTTTTTTATTATTGTACATCCATAGCACATATGCTCAGTAGGCAATGAATCTGTATACTCTGCATAACAAGAAAAGGTCACAGTCACCATAATGTCTGTACTGTTAATGCATAGAAAATGCTATAACTTCAAGTGCTACACATTCTTCACTCTAGTAATGCTTACATGCTCACATTTAATCAAGTGAAATTTCTAAAGCAAGCCAATGTAGATAATGCAGTGTGGTACTTATATACTGCACACAACATTACATGTCAACATGCACTCAACTGTCACCCACTTGGTAGTGCCAGTGCGTGCAACATGCAATTAAACTAACTTCTGTGGCTGTACAGGGCAGCTCAGTAATTAGCACCTTTATATCAACTGTGAAATGACATTTATCTGCAATGCTGTTTTTCAGTTCTCAAATCTGACCTCCCTAGAAAACATCACAGCGTGACAACTCTGCTGTTTGGCAGCCACAATTTTTTCAAAGTTTAATAACTACATCCAGGCATGGACTACAAGTACTACAGACCATTCACATTCTATAGCAATCATAAGCATGTCATGCTACAGTGCCATTTTACTTAATCAACCACGTGAACTGTAGCCCACTAATTCACAAACACACAATTTAGTTAAGACAATAATCACAACATGCAGACTGATAGACTATGACTTCTTTGTACCTGCTTATCCACTGTGTATGTTGAAAATGACATTTGAAATAGTACATGGCTCACATAAGGATGTGTAGCAGATGCGGTGTTGGCAAGTACTTTCAAATAGTGGTTGTGCAGTAATGCAATGTGGTGGTGGCTGAATTTCACTGATTTTGGCTTTTGCACGAGATGATGATGCACAGCAGTAACATTAACGTGCAGTGCTCATTGGTATGCAGAGCTGGCATGTGCACCATGTCCTGTCTTCATCCGCTGGCATACATGCACCATCCTCCTCACTGCTAATACTGCATCTGCATGCTCGTTTAGGTGGATGCTGGCCATCGGTATATACCGGCTCGAAGCTGTATTGCACAATGGTACGCAACTTCGGCTGGGAGGCCATCCTTTCTCAAAGTCCGCTTTTGGCAACTGAAACAATGCAACACTATAGCAATGTTACCATTACAAAAAGTAGTTGGAAAGCTGTCATGCACTTGAACAGGCTAAGCATACATTCAGTATTAGGTCATGGTTTAACTCAAGAAAACCTACAGGTGGTATGACACTGTTGAGACCACGCATTTACCTTCAGATGAAGCATGCAATCCTGTCCAAACCCAAAGACTCATTTTTATGAATCAATGACTCCATATGTAAGTCCATAGCTTCTGCTGCAGTTATACTGTAACCATCAGAAAGCCTCACACACAAATATCATCTTCAATTGTTCTGCCCAAACAATCCACAAAATTAGATTCATAAGGACTATTTGAGGGATTATCCAGATAAACACTTCTCGCTCCAAGGAGACTAATACTAGTAAATTGTATGAAGATTACCTTCTGTGACACATTGACCATATCAGTGGGAAAAAAGTGTGCCCAAGTAAAAAAATGACACACAGCGAGTATGAGTACGAGTCCATCTTGTGCAGAATGAGTAACAAGACAGGACATTATTGATGCATTTGTAAATTAAGAGAGAGTCAGGGAGAGAGAGAGAGAGAGTTACCTGCATGTGTATATAGATATACAGATATGTTTACAGAAATATATATTTTACATATATATATATATATATATATATATATATATATATATATATATATATATATATATACACACACACACACACACACACACACACACACACACACACACACACACACACACACACATACAGATACAGAAATATATATACAAACACACACACACACACACATACACACACCTATGTACAGATTTCTTTGCCTTAAGAAAGATATGCAGAGATAGCAACTTTCAAATGTAGTTACATCTATTTTTTCACCAGGAACTATACTGCATCACATTCCACAAAGGCAGACAAATGTGAGACTGCAATAAAGTTGGTTGACTCCTAAGTGAGATCTTTTCAATGTATTGCAAATGTGCTTTATCACATATCGGAGGAAAACTCTGTACAACCCATTCCAACCAAATCCATATAAGTACAGATCAGCAGTCTTCTCTCCAGGTAATTCTAAAGCCAAGAAAATTTGATATACAGAAACTGGAACTGCATCAATTGAAAAGCAATGGAAAAAAATGTATCTTGAACCTCAGCATCAATGGCATTGGAATAAGACATGCCATTTGCTAATACCCAGTGTGATGCTGTGAATGGGTGTTGATGACTGCATACTTGAATGTTCTTTAAATATTAGGTCACTTGTACTGTCAAATGTCTCAGGGGGCTGACACACATTGTCAATGTGTAAGAATACACCTTACAAAAGAGGACAATTAATGTGGCTGCACAACTCATCTGTGTTCTGCTACCCTCCCCTATTTGGAATAGATGACTAAGAAGCCATAGCAAATGTTGATGGTCTTTTGTTGCCCAGGTCACAGAGAACGGCAAACCTGGTGGCACACTAAATCATGTAAGGATAATATGTTGCAGAAAGGTGTAATGCAGGTAGAAATTGCAGTGAAAACAAATGCTGTTGAAAACCATTCACGGAAATCCATTCCTGCAACATGTGAAAAACAAATTCTGACAGCAAATTACAAGACAGACACCAGCACTCTAAAGGTGGAGTATGTAGTTAGAGATGCAGGTAGTCATACTGTAACATCAAATTAGCATACTATGTGTGCACACTGCGACAAAATTTCTTTCACAGTGGTGAACCTTATAAGTAAGGGAGGGGTCTATGTTAAATATCCAAACATCCAAAATGTCAAACGTTACATGGTCAAGACCAAATGTTAGACATTTGGATGTTCGAATATCAAATAAATTAAAAGAAAAAATGAAAAACACACCTTAACAGTGAGAGCAGGGGGTCAAGCCACCCTGCACCTCCCACACCCTCCTACATAGCTATACCAACTCCAAGACCGCACTTCAGTGCAGAACAGGGAAAGTCTCCCTATCTTCACCATACGGCGCCATTGAAAGTCAGTCTTCGAACACTTGAAATTTCAAACGTTTGGTCTCGACCGTATAATGTTCGAAATTTTAAGTTTTTGAAGAATTGACATAGACCCTAAGGGAGTTAGCAGCACATCCTAGTATGGAATAGTAGTATGAAATTCCACAGTCATAGCAACACTGATGATGTGGAATGAAAGGTTTAGCATGTACTGCATTGAGAAACATGCAACACCTGTAGTGACCTTGTTGGGATCTTATTCAATCATTAGTAGCATCAAACCACATGGCCTTTGCAGGATGTTGTAAAATCACCATGCATGTAGTCTGCCATCCAGTATGTATCCAATATGTATCAAGACATCAGGTAGGTCTGAAATCTGTCTCTGTTTGAAGGGATTTCACACAGTTACCCACTAAAGTATTATATATAAAATCAATCCATTCAGCATTATCAGTTATTCCAAAAGCCTGGATATCCTAGTACATCACTGACAGGGCACATTTAGTCAAATATGGCGAACCCAGCAACAGGTAGAGGGCATTTTAAATAGGAAAAGTACAGGGCTCAGTACTGGACATCCTCTAGTTACAGGCTCGCCCCCCAGCATTCAAGTAGATTTTGTGTGTGTGTTTTTTTTTTAACATACCTTAACAAAAGCACATTTTCGAGAAAGCACTTTCGTTAAAGTGTGTTCGGTGGTATTGGATTTGGGCTTTTGAACTTATATATATATATATATATATATATATATATATATATATATATATATATGGATTCCTATTACAAGAATGGAAGTTCACTACTTCGAACTTGTAATAGGAAGCCTCACTTCTGCAAAAGTTCACTTTAACGAAAGTGAACTTTTGCGTAAGTGCACTTCACCGAAAACACTGCAGCACAGTGGAGGACATAAAAAACAAGCTATGTCCTTCACTATGGTGCAATAGTCACAGACCTTAGGGTTAGGGCATGGGTTAGGTTAAGGGAATAGTTAGTAAAGCTATCCCCTTACCCTATCCCATGCCCTAACCCTAAGGTTTGTGACTATCGTACCATAGTGGAGGACATTGCTATGTCCTTCACTACGCTGCAGTCATCACAGACCTTAGGGTTAGAGCACGGGTCATGGTAAGGGGATAGCCCTATGGGCTGTCCCCTTACTATGACCCGTGCCCTAACCCTAAGGTCCATGAGTACTGCACGGAAGTTCAGTACAACACCCGTTCGTTGTACTGAACTTTGCATAAATGCACTTTCGATTAAGTGCACTTTCACTGCAGTGAGCATTCCATGCACTATTTCGAATTAGTGAAAATTCGATCTAGTGTATGGAACTCATATATATACCCCAGAACTATTCATCTTTGGGCTATATTTGCAGCAAATTATTTTGGTACTTGATATCCGTACCCTGAAATGGCTTCGGTAAGCCATCTGACTACTGATCTTCTGAAAAAATGCAAGGATAACGACAGAGACAGACTGCATAGATCCAAAACTGCTGATGAAGCTTCCATTAATCTATTCACTAGTCCACCGGAACTCAGTGAGGTGCTTTCGCAGCACCTGATACCCGCTACTTCAGATTCGCTGGCCTCTACTGAGACCCATTCGGAGTCTGGTATGCTGTGAGATGCTTCTTCGACTATGGAACCTGTGGAAGTCTCTACCTTGGATGGCTCTGCAGCCGCTGTGCAGGCACCGGCTTTTGAGGGTGTATTCAGGCCTACAGTCTTGCATTTTAAACTGATGCCATCTTCTTCATCCAGGCCTAAAACTCGCACCACGCCTAGAAAATTGACGTCCAAACTGCATGCTCAGGCCCATATGCCTAGAAAACAAATGCTTAGAATGGCTGAAGACATTATTACCTTAATTAGGGGAAGCCAGCCTTGCCCCTCTAAGAGACCTACAACTGATTTTCCTTCTGATTCTTCTGATCAGGAATCTGATATTTCTGTTTCTTCTGATTACCAGGATTTGCCCTTATCTACCTATGAGGATTCTGATGCAGAGGATTCCATTCCCTTTGCTTCCCCTCCAGAAGATTTTTCTTTTGGTAAAACCTTGCACACTCTTAGGGAGCATTTCCACTGGGAAAGCCAGGATTACTCTGACTCCAAAAAGAGGCTTAGGGAATTCTTACTCCTTCCTCAACATAAACCTTTAGCTATCCCTCCTGTTCTGGATATTGTAGATGCTGCTTTCTTGGAATCTAGCCTTTCCACAGACACTTTACCTCCAGCTCCCAGAAAACCTGGCATGTATTACAGAGTACCTGACTCTCACAAGTTCCTCTTCAATAATCCTACTGTGGATCCAGAGACCATTTCCCAAGGACCAAAGGGCATTAAGGCTACTGCTACCAAAAATCCTACCCCTTCTGTTAGAGATTCTAGAGCCTATTACAGATGGGGTAAGAAGGTATACACTTTTGCTACTTTGGCCATTAGGGCTTTGAATTGCCAGTTTTATATGTTAAAGTACCAGCAGCATATTATGGGACTACTTAAACAGAAAATGATGTTGATTCCTGACTGTGCTGAACAGAAGAATTACAGGATTTAATGCATTCTGCAGAATAAGTTGGTAAACATACTTTGCAATGTGGTTTTGACTCTTTAGAAGCATCTTGCAGGGCTGCTGTCACTGGGTCTGTACTTAGAAGGCATGCTTGGCTTATGGAGCAAAACTTGCCAGAGCATGTTAAAGCTAAATTACTGGATGCTCCCTTAAACCAAGACCGCCTGTTTCGCAACAAAGCAGAATAAGTCCTCAAAAAGATGGAAGAAAAAGCTAAATTGATGCAAACTGTTAAAGATTTCCTGCAAGTAAAGTGTCCCAGGTTTAGTAGGCATTGGCCTTCAAAGAAATGGTCCTTTGCAATCTCTTCCAGGCCTTCTCAGTCCAAACCCAGGAACAGCAGACAACCTAGGTTACAGTCTCAGGCTACGCACAGGCCTAAGCAGTGGGGGGCTCCTGCTCCCAAAGCAGGGAGTAGTAAGGCACTCCTACAGAAAAATGGCACAATGACTAAATCTTAACCCTTCCAAGCCCTGCTCAGCTGCCTGCTCCCTTAGGAGGAAAGCTCACCCTGCATGCAAAAAACTGGGAACTCATTACCCAAGAAGAATGGGTTTTGAAAATAGTTTCCCAAGGATACCGATTCCACTTCCACACCTTACCAACCCCAAACGGTTGGCCAGACCTACCCCCAAATCAGTAGGCAGAGGCCCAACAGCAGATTCTCTCTCTTCTAAGTATCAGGGCTATCCAACCTGTCCCAGCAGAAGAAAGGGAACAAGGTTTTTATTCAAGACTTTTCCTGGTGCCCAGAAAAGATAGCTCCTGGCATCCTATCCTGGACCTCTCTATTCTAAACACCTTTTTGATAATCCCAAAATTCAAAATGCTAACACTTCAACAGCTGCTTCCTATGCTAGGCAAAGATGCCTGGTTGGCAACCTTAGACTTAAAGGAAGCTTACCTGCACACTCCAATAAGGGAATCTTGCAGGAAATGCCTACACTTCAGAGCAGACTCCATGCACTATCAGTACTCTGCATTTCCCTTTGGCTTATCTACTGTGCCCAGGGTATTCACAAAGTGTCTGGCTCCAGCCATTGCATTTCGCAGGCAGAGAAAAATTCAAACATACCCATACCTGGACGATTGTCTGATTCAGGCAAAAAGCCAAGACTTGCTATTAAAACATCTGGCATTCGTAAAGAAACTTCTAACCTCTCTGGGGTACACCATAAATGAAATGAAATCTCACCTAGTACCCTGCCAACAGATTGTATGCCTGGGAGCAAGCTTGAACATAACTTCCCAGATGGCTTTCCTCACTCCAGAGAAACAAGTTTACTTGGCAACCTACTTCAAACTAATGGCTGCAAAGACCCAGCTATCTGCAAGGAAAATTCTGCAAGCGCTGGGGTTCATGGCCTCTTGCATTCTACGAATTCCATATGCAAGACTGCATATGAGGAAACTGCAATGGTATCTAAAAGGCCTATGGTGTCAACATTCTCAGGACCTGGAATCAATGATTTCTATCATTCTTTGTATAAAGACAGAGTCCCTTTGGTGAGCAGAGGCCCGTTACCACAACAAGGGGCTCCCTTTCACTCTTCCCCCTGCCACCCAAACCCTAACAACAGATGCATCAGACTATGCATGGGGGGCTCACTTGGCAGGGCAGTGCATTCAGGGCAAATGGAACCTGAGACAGATGCACCTGCATACCAACCAAAAAGAAATGTTAGCTGTACAGAATCTCCCAACAGCCTTCAAAGACCACATTCTTCCAGGGCAATTATTGGTAAAGACAGACAACACCACAGTTATGTGGTAAATAAACAAGCAGGGGGAACCCACTCATACCCTCTCTGCAGACTAGCCATGGCTCTGTGGAACACAGCCTTGAGCTACCACGTGTACCTGCAAGCTCAATTCCTGCCAGGCAAGCTAAATTTACTAGCAGATGACCTAAGCAGAAATCTCATGGACCTACATGAATGGAAACTGGAACCAAAAATATTCAACCTCTTGAGCAACAAATGGGGACTCCAGAGGTAGGCATGCTTGCATCCCCTCATAACTACCAATTAGACAAATTCTACACAAGGACTTCCCACACTCAAGCCTGGAAACTGGATGCCCTGTCCTTTACCTGGGAAAGCCTCTTAGTTTATGCCTTTCCCCCTCTTCCTCTCCTCTCGAAGGTTCTGCAAAAGATCAAACAGGACAAGCAAAGGACAATACTGATAGCACCAGACTGGCCAAACCAGCACTTGTACCCCTCTTGTGCAGTATGACATTACTGGAACCATGGCACCTGCCTCAGACCCCTTCCCTGCTGTCTCAGCTGGTGGGCCAGATTCTGCACCCTCAGCTTCAAACCCTGAACCTTGCAGCCTGGCTAATTCCTTGAGCTCTCCAATAGCATCCCTCGGTAAGCAGGTGCTAGATGTCATTCTGGAGGAAAGGAGGTCTAGTACTAGAAATTCCTATGCTGAAAAGTGGAAAAGATACTGTTCCTGGAGCCAGTCTCAGGGGATGGGCACAACGGTGCCCAGCTTCCCTCATATTCTTTAGTACTTAACAGAAATGCTCCAGAAGGGCCTATCCTTCTCATCAATTAAAATTCATGCCACTGCCATTTCAGCACATTATAATACTGAGCCACCCCTCTTTTCTCACCCCCTGCTAAAGCAATTCCTTAGAGGGGCCAAAAATTTAAGACACCCCCAGGAGAGCCCCTACTCCAGCCTGGGAATTTAATTTTGTATTGGAAAAGCTCACTTTCCCACCCTTTGAGCCAGCTGCAACTGCAGAGTTGAAATTCCTTTCTTGGAAAACAGCAAGAAAAGTGTCTGAATTACAGGCCCTTATGGCAGTGGAACCCTTCATTATCTTCCATGCAGACAGGGATTCCCTCAGGTCCATCCTTCCTTTATGCCCAAGGTGGTGTCTAGTGTGGCCCTAAATCAGTCCATTCATTTGCCTACTTTTTTCTCTAATCCACAAAACAAAGGAGAATGAATACTGCACTCTCTGGATGTTCACAGACAACTTAGATTTTATTTAGGCAGCACTAAGCCTCTCAGAAAATCTGAACAGCTGCTCGTTGGCTTTGCCACAGAGGCAGAGGGGAAGGCCATTTCAAAGCAAACCATTCCTAAATGGATAGCCCATTGCATTCATTTCTGCTATAAGTACCATGGAAAACCTACCGCTAAGGGGATAAGATCACATTCCACCAGGGCTGCATTTACCTCTACAGCCTTTCTCAGAGGAGTCCCTACCAGGGACATCCTAGAAGCTGCTACCTGGAGCTCTGTACATACCTTCACCAAGCATTACCACATGCCTATTTTTTCTAAATCCAGAGCTGGTTTTGCCACTGCAGTTTTGCAGGGCTTAATAGCTGGCCCTAATGCTCTCTAACTTCCTCCTCCCTTCCTTAGCTTTGGAAATCAACTCAAATGTGATGCCTG
>NC_056726.1:250719477-250881977 GCF_019279795.1 Protopterus annectens
CAAATGAGGCAGATAATACTGAATCGCAAATGTCCCGCCGGATGAAGGTTGTACCATACGGCGCAGCGCTATAACACCGAGGAGTGGATCAGAGGAAATACATGAAATCAGCAGAGGGGTGTTCCACTGTAGCAGTAAGCACATTGGAGCAATGCAAATCTGGCCTGGCCGTTGCTAAGCAAAGCTGCAGGACAGGGGTGGGGAGGAAGGTATAGAATCGTTTAGCCCAGTAAGCGGATGCACGCGCTGCGAACAATAGCACAAACAGGAAGGTCAGGGGAAGAAAAGAAGGAAATGGTGAAGTAGGGTAATTGGAGTACTAATGAGCAATCAACACCAATCAACTCACGGCGGCCAATCGACGGCAGCTGACAAGTCTGCTTGCAGAAACCTGCAAAACAGGATAGGGGAAGCATTGGAATGCAAAGAAAGGAGGGGAGGCATTGGATTGCAAAGATAGGAGATCTGTCATAGCAGAGCAAAGCAAACCGACAGTAGACCGGCAATAGCACACATTACGGAAGATACGCCAGGTCTAGGAAAGTACAAATGAAAGCAGGCTGCTGGATGCATGCCAGAAAATGGTAGGTGGAACATGCAGAAATGTAAAGGGAAGGTCAAGAGGTAATCCACGCAGCCATATGTAATTCAACACCAAAGGCACCACAATAGTAGTTCCGGTAGTAAAACACATAAGATACCCTGTAGCTACGATCGTACATACACACCCTATGACATCATCGGTGTTCACAGCACAATAGTATAAAGTGTGAGAGCACCCTACACACACCTGTGAATTCCCAAACACTGCACCATAGGTGTAAACACACGGGGAACTTTTAAAATGTACGTGTTGGGAGCTGCCATAGCTGTGATTCATCAGCATGTGTTAGAGACTGACAGTGTTGTGGAGGATGATGCCAACAACCACCGCAGGCCCCAGAGGAGAAGAAGAGTGTTCAGACCAAGGGTAACCTACCAGGGGCAACATGATCTGGAGATAGTGAAGCATTACAGGGTGGACAGGGACATCTTACAGCAAATAGTGGAGCTGTGCCGGCCACGCCTGAGAACCAGAAATAACAGAGGTGAACCCATCCCAGTGGACACGAAGGTATGTGTAAGCATGCGAATACTAGCCACAGGTACCTTTCAAAGGCCAACTGGAGATATTATGGGGATCTCACAGGCATCAGCATCCAGGGTACTACACCAGTTCCTGGATGCCATATTACCACATGCCAATGAGCATATATACTTCCTCCGAACTCAGAAGTAGTTGGCCAGCAATATGCGTCACTTCCACCGTGTGGCACACTACCCAGAGGTACTAGGTGTGATAGACTGCACGCACATACAAATCAAGTCATCACCTGGTGAGCATGGTAGGCGCTACATAAACCGCAAGGGTTTCCACTCCATCAACTGCCAGGTCATGTGCAATGCCCAGGGCATTATCATGGATGTGTGTGCTGGCAGCCCTGGAAGCTACCATGACTCCCATATTTGGCATGCCTCACAGCTATATCAGGTATTTGTCAGGGGGGACATCCTACATGGCCACCTTGTGGGGGGATGCTGGCTATGCACTGGAGCCGTGGATGATGACCCCCATCAGAAATGCACACACACCCATGCAAGAATGCCATAATGAGGCAAACGCACAAACCAGAATCATCATAGAGGTTGTGTTCTGGATGCTGAAATCACGGTTCCGGTGCTTGGACAAATCTGGTGGAGCCTTGCAGTACTCTCCAGGCATGTGTGCCCACATTGTCATAGTATGTACCATTCTACATAATATGATCCTGCGGAAACAGCTGCAGCAGGGACAAAATGGTGAAGGCCTTCATAGCCCACCGCAATTGCCAAGGCCATCACAGGCACAGAGGGATTCAGATCATGAACACACTGTGCCAGCCCCAGTAGGCAGATGGAGGCGTGCCCAATATGCCTATGCCTTGGCAAAGAGGGAATGTATAGCACATACTCTGACAGAGTAGGCCCCTACAGACTGACACACCTCTCCACCTGCACACACAGTAAAATGGATGGCACACAAGCATGACCACCTGTAAATTGTAATGTATAGGTGGCCCACTGTGTGAATCCTACATAGGCAGCCCTCAAACATTGTACACACAATAGCTATTGGAACAAGGAATGTAAACACCTGAACAGTACATGCGCCTATCAGCATATGGTGGTGCTGTGTGTATAGGTTCCCAGGTATATCAGTAGGTACACGGCCAATTGTCAAAGGCCATACACCAAATGGGGCAAACAGCATCCGCTGTCCCCACAACATCGAGTAACCAACTGTCGCATAGAGGAGCAGAGGCAATCATGGGAGCACATGTGTGTAAGCACTGTTCTGCACACACTCAGCACAGAGTCCCTGCTGCGTTAATGAGGGACTCCACATAATAAAATCATGGATGTTGTGTCAAGGCATGGGGTGTACCCATGACGGGTATTCATCACCCCAGCATGCTCCACCCATGGTCGTTTGAAGGTGTAGCACAGTATCATGTGTGTCTCACTGAGATATACATACCCAATGCCGGAGCACATCCAGTAAACATCACATGGACATACCATTAACTGGACTCATCAATATGTAAACTGAGTTACCCATGTGAGTGCAGTATGGAGTAACAGCCGTAGTATACTCCACGTACAAAATGACATAACACGTGTACAAATCCCAGATGGCCATATGTTAAATGTAGTGACAGTCGTGCATGTTCCCGGTCCCACGTCCTGCAAGGGATGTAACGTAATCCCGAAGGCACAAGTGATGCATGTCGGATGCAGGTCGGCAGATCATGTTTAGCACACGTTACCGTGAATATGCATTGCCCACTGCTGGTAATTGACGTTTAAATATGACTATATGGATATGCATGAAACAGGGATAAGCTACTCCGAATATCGCGCAGATCATGGTCAATGATGTCCGGAACAGGTGAAACCAGCATTATTCACCCCTGTACTAATAGTGCCTGCTCTGAAGGGTAAAACGACCACTGCCAGGTGTAGAACATGCAATCATGTATCGAATCACCTAACTCTATTGCTAGGCAAGATGTACCTATGGTAGGGTTGCCACCTCTTCAAATGACTAATGTGGGACATACGTCATATGTCTGCAGGCCGACACATACACCCAGCCAGTACGAAAAGCAGAACTGCACTGTTTTGCCTAGATAAAAGCTCATTCTTGTAATGTTGACTTACTTATTCTGTTTGTTGGTTCAGATACAGAATAACTGTTTTATGCGATTATTACATCAACTATAGGAAATAAGTATGTTCTAAAATCACATGACATTTGCCATGTTTATAAATATTTTGCAGGACACAACTGCCCAAAGAGGGACTGTCCCTCGCAGAGTCTGACAGCTGGCAACCCTAACCTATGGCAGGTGTGTAATGTGACAGGTACAGACATAAACATGCGGAGTCCAGGAAACAGTATACACCAAGTACACAATGAAAGGTATAGCTTGCCTGTCACTTTCCCCATCAGACATATATATATATATATATATATATATATATATATATATATATATATATATATATATATATATATATATATACACATATATACATATATATATATATATATATATATATATATATATATAATACAGATAGAAAGGGCAATAGAGTGATATATGTTGATATATATGGATTCAGCGATATCTGCAAATATATATAGATAGGTCAATGACATTCATAACACCTTGGAGGTACAAATAATTAGGATACCGCCAGCTATGGAATGTGTAACATACCGACATGCGTAACCACGAGGCTGAAAGACCGAAAGAACACAGTACCGGAACAGTACAACCGTGAGTAATAGTATGATGATATGAATGGATAATTAGTCACTGCTGCTGTTGTTGCAGTCCACGTAGGTACTGTGTTCAACTTTGTTTGTGAGTGCCGTAGTCTGTGTATGTGTGTGTTGAGGGTGAAATGTGCGTCCCCGTGTGACTGTAATGTGTCTGTCCACATCATGTGTCTGTTAGTGCCAACTCGGGGGTAGATCATTACGGTAGGTGTGGGTATAGCTAGCCATAGGCATACGGTTACTACCTGTCCCACATTAGGAGGGACAGCCCCTCCCTGGGCAGGTGTGTCCTGACATAGAACATTACAAAGGGAAAATGTCCGAGATCATAGGACATTAATATGACCCATATATAATGTAATAGTAGCATTAAATAGTTATGCCTGTATGTAAGAAACGTGACTGTTACATGCAATATGATAAGTAGCCAAAGTCCCACAACAATAGGTATGCATTGAGGATAAAAGTATGTGCTATCCTGTGTACTGACCGTGGCTATGTGTTGGCCTGTAACACCGCTGTGTGTCCCGGAAGTGTCCAACAATGGCCATATGAAAAGGTGGCAACCCATGGCAAAAAGGTTCTGTTACCAACACAACCACAATGACTGCAAATATCTGGGACAGAAATACATGGAATAACTGTCATGTAGACATATCCCTTTACATATCGCTGCAATTCTGGAGGTATGGAAGTATCAACCTCACCTGCATACTATATATAAACCAATTAACAACGGCCCAATGTACAATCCCATAATGTAAGTCTACTAACTGATAGCTCTTTAATTAGGGATGGAGCCCACACACATATATATGGAATATGTAGAAATGCAAGCCCCACAAACCTGTATATGCTACGTACACCCACCAACATCCCCCCACACTAGAAACTATAGCAATACAGACTGTAATAACAGCACAAACATCCAGTCAGTCAATTACAACTGCAGAACCATCAACATACCTTGTGAGAGACACAATTAAAGGCGCCATGCAAAATTGCAGTCATTGTATAATGGAACAAACGGCGATGTTACAGGTTTTGTTTGCAATAGTCCATTAACAGATGTTGGGATGACAGGTACACCCACATGTTGAACCACATACTCTAGCTGTCACACACAATCCACGGGGGGCATGAATCCAAAGTATACTTGTCTCTATGCATAGCAGTTGCAATTACACATAACAAAACACAATCCAGGCTGTCTCCCCGAAGGTAGGGCAAATGGGCAACGCCCAAGTGCAGAAGTCAATTATACCCCACTGTTGCCATGTAATTGGTGAATGGAGTAGCTGCACAGCTGATATGCAAGTAATTAGTCACTCAGAAACACCAATAGGCAGCAGGAAGCCACATGTTACAGGTATCAACGTATATAAGGAAGACTTGGCAGACATTCAAACTGTATGCTCATACAAAATACCCGTGTAAGCAGTGTGAGAGAGACAGAGACAAAAGTCCATAATGATAACAAGGTATGTAGAACACTTGGTATGTAAGTTTATGTATAGCATGTTTTGTATTAATTATCTACTGTATGTATAGCCTGGTTTGCATTAATTAAAAGTGTCCGCAATGCATAACGTGGGAAAAGGTATTTATGTAGTGATGTCTTGTTGAGCATACTTAAGATTGTAGAAACTGTGCGTCCAGCAGTGGGCCACACGGTAAACATCACAGACACCACAAGGGATGCTACATGAGGGCTTTAAACATAACAATTATATACAACCCACTGTCAGTGGTAGGGTATGTCCAACAAGTACGTGCCATAGCCGGGGATAGTATATGTTGATATACTGTCACAGTAGGCATGTGTATGGCATATAACGACAATGACATGTTTAAGGGGGTCCCGCTGTGCAAGTATGCTTTGCATTATGGGATACTATGTAAAATATGTGTAATTTATAGTATTGTAGGTAGATATGTCAGATATTCTACACAGCATAACAGGCATATCATGCATACCAAAGGTATCGTCTATTGGCATGAACAATAACAGGATACATATGGCTTGTAGGCACGGGACATTGTAATAGCATGAAAGCTAATCTAAATGGAAGGGCTAGCAAGTAACCATGCACAAAGGACATGTAATAGCTTCACAGGTTCATAGTGTGGTACTATGCAGTCTGGCAAGTCTATGTGTAAGCACAACTACAGTGTTTACACCAGTGGCACCTCTCTAGGGTAGTGTCCTGTGATCAGCAGAGCCATGTATTACCTGCACCTCTGCACAGTACAGCCACTGCAGTGATCCCTGGTATACATGTGTCTCCTAAACACCAAGGGAGGTATCACATGAACAGTGCTACTGAGTGTCCCTGCGTGATGTACATAGGAGTCATCTTCCAAAGCATGGTGAGTGTCTGGTTTGGGAATGTAACCCTCAAGCACATCCCACTCATCATTGCGTGTGTGCACATATCCATGAGCATGTTGCTCACAGTGGCATTTGCGTATGTCGCGTATGTGGAGTATATCCATTAATATTGTTGTGGACATGGGCCCTGTCTGTTCAGCAGAGGTCACCCCTGAGTATGTAGTATGAAAATGTGTACAGACGTGGTGTCCGTAGTTCAGCCGCATACCTTAGCTGTCGGAGCTTAATAAATGTCATGGCGTGTTAATGTTGTGGTATGTAAAGCTGTAGCTGTTGTGTAAGGTACACCCTAAATGAAGTGGTGTACCCTTGAATATGTGTAGAAGTCTTGAGTTCAGAGGTACAATGGGTGCCTATGTACCAGCTACACACCCAGTACAGATAAGTGTGGCCATGTAGAAGGATATCCATGCCACAGTGGCAATACGGTAATCACATGAGTGGGTGTGACATACGTGTGTACTACAAACATGTACAATGTGACATGTATGTAGGGGACTACCACCTATGTGATAGTGGGTGAATGGTGTAATGCAAAGCTGATGTCCATGGACCTTGTGTCATGCAACTTGAGGCCATGATATTCATATCAGGTATCTGTCATAGTGACACCCGTATGGATGGAGTCAGTATCAGCTGGTGGATCAATCATGGCGCTTTGTATGCAGGGGTTTGTAAAGCTAGGCAGGGAAAGTCCCTCTGTGCTAGCCTGTACCTCAGGGAAGCATATACTGAACATGAGGGGCCCAATGACTGAGGACTGTGGTATGCCAAATGTAACCGAAATGCAGTAGGTACTATGGTATGTCCTGTCCATGAGCCACGTTGCATAACATCCACAGACATAGGGTACGATGTGCAGGTGGATGTGTATGTTGTCAATACCAGAATGGAGAACGGTGCTGAAAGGCAATGAGAGGACAATGTAGGATGTGTGGACTCCCATACCATCATCAACTACCCTGGTAACTGTATGAAAGGAGTCCACCAGGTGTAGGGGCCATGCTCTGGCCCTAACAAGTCCAACCTGGGTGGCATCAAAGGACCGGAGCCCAACAATGTCTCTGTGAATGACGTCCTTGATGATGTGCCCCATAGCCTTGCAGAACAGTCCAGACAGGTGTGTAGGACTATAGTCCCACTTGTGCATTGTGGTGCCACCTGTGTGGAGTGTGATAAATGTTGCTGTGTGCCATTCAGGGGCCACAATGTCTGATACAAGGCTATTACTGAATATGGTGGCCTAGTGGGGAGACATGTCATTCAGAGGTTTGTGGACATCACAGCCTGGGACTTTGGAAGGTGACATATAGAGTGCAGGTTAGCACTGTGTAGGTGTGACCGCAGGAACACCGCAATGTTCCTGCATGGATTGTGGCCCTGTAGTGAGTGAGAGGGTGTAATGTTACCATTGAATCCATCCACCAGCATGTTGCCAACATCACCTGGGTCTGTAAAGTTCCTGAGTGACTGTTGTATGTGAGAGCAGATGTAGGTGTTGCTGTTGACTACTGACATACCACCATAATGCCTTGTGGTACACCCCAGAATGTGTCGCAGTAATGTTTATGTAGCTAGTCTTG
Organism: Protopterus annectens; assembly: GCF_019279795.1. Lineage (NCBI taxonomy): Eukaryota > Metazoa > Chordata > Ceratodontiformes > Protopteridae > Protopterus > Protopterus annectens. The sequence continues at coordinate 250,727,318 of NC_056726.1, forward strand.
GAGTATGTGATGAGGGATCCCATGGCCCTACTGATGCTGACCAGTGAGCTACCCCACCCATGGGATTGTACACTACTGTGCAACAGCCTCCATCTGTTGTTGTACATTATGTCCATGGAACTTGACCACCAGAGTGGCGTCTGTTATCTGTTCTGTACCATCATGGCTCTGTGTGGAATAGCAAGATCCATGCAGTCGTGCACGTGCTAATGAAGTGCACTGGGGTATGTTTCAGCATTTGTATGTGCATTGTCCATCTGCATGGGTGTCATGACATTAACAACCGCTTTCATAAGATGCCTGTAGTAGGTGTTGTAGTACTCATGTACTGTGTATGCCATGAACGGTGTGGTGCCGGGATGTGGCTAACAAGGTTGATTAGCATATGTTCGGAAACCACCAATGAGGGGATAACCCCAGGTGTGGAACACCAGTCACATGTTGGTAGTGTTCATGTCAAGGTTAATGTTGGTCTTGGAGGTGGTGTGTATGGGTTGATCCAGCCGAGGTTATGACTCATGGATATGTCGGTACATGAGTGGCTATCCCAGTTAAGTGTGGGGTAGTGTCAGTCACACATCAGTAGTAGCTGTCTGAGCCCTACTGTCCAGTACACCAACAAATGAGGTCTGGTAACCGTGGGGTATGTTGTTGAATCTGTAGCTTGTTACAATGTGTATAGTGGTTCTGGACACAGTTAGTTGCACGTGGAGCACCTCTGATGCATTGTGCTAAGTAACTAGCCAGGATGTGTGTACAACATAGTGGGATATGGGAACACCTCAGCTGTGGTTGTGCCGGTCCAGGTATGTGCCTGAAAGGTATGGTCTGTCTATAACCTGTCACTGCAGGTGTGCTCTGCAGAGTCTAGAGGCATGTCCCAGTCACTGCAGAGATATTGGAGTGGTGCAATATAAGGTGTGCCTTGCCTGTGTGCATCACAGAGGAAGATGCAAGCATTGTGTCACATGACTCCATGTCTTGCTTGCCAGTTCCCGTTCTGCCGGTGACTGTTATTGGAAACTGTGCAAGACAGGCAGTATAGAAGCAGCGAGAGCCTTACATGTGATCTGTACTCCCAGGGCTGACAGGTGCAGGTCATCTGTGCCAAAGCATTGTGTTTGACCAGGTCAGTCAAAGCGGACAGATGCCTGTGGAATGACAGCAGAAGCATAGGCAACTGTTGAAGTCATACAGTCAGTCATTGTACAATGGTATCGAGTCCGGATGAATGCATAATGCTCCCCAAGGCTAGGCCCACACCTTCGGGGCTACAAGACTGGTGAGCTATTGCATGTCCCTGCACACGTAGTCTGTGAAGTGGCATCTCAGGGCAGTCACACTAACATGGAGAATGACAGTCACATCATACCTGGTGAGGTGTGGCATGGGTTCATAGGTTATGTTGCAGAACCAGTTACCCGACAGCAAGATGTAAGCGACTATCACCTTGTGTAGCCTGCTGTGTGGAACTGCAGTGTGACCACCTACAGAGTCACCTATGACTGGTGTGTTGTGTATGTTATAACACCCTATTGGCTGTATGTGATGGGCACACATGAGTCTGTGGGCTATAAGTTGGTGATGTTGTGTTCCGTGATGGGGGCTGCCTCTGGTGCCTACACAGAATATGGAGAGGTACTGCACAAGTTGTCCTCGTATGTGTGGCCTGCGGTGGAGATTATGTGAGACTATGTGATGAGTGGGGTGTGTTGTGAATGTTACACATCCCCACATGACTGTCAGGTGCAGTCAGTGTTGGTGACAGCATTACCCCCAGCAGGGCTGCATAACTGCATCCCCCACAGGCTGTAGTGTCGTATGTTGGGAGGTGAGCATTGAATGTGTACATGAGACAATTGCTCTATTGCCACATGTACGACATATCCATCATATAGACAGGCAATAGCACTGGTACATGACAGTTGGACATGCCTGTATATACAACTATGTCTCACAGGATATGTGCGTTATGTTTGTACAACAGCTGCTGTACCATAAGCAAGCTGGACATTTTAGGACAGCCAATGTACCTGTGGGAAATGGTGTGGAATGGGTGCTATATTAATCAGTAGCTCATGACATGCTCACAAGTTCTGAGCAAGTGCCTAGCATGACCATACAATACAGATAGGGTGTTGGATAATATCAACCCACAAGTGGTGACGACAGTCATAATGGGTGGCACTGCACTACAACCCTGCTGAGTATGGTGTGCATGTCCATGAACCATTATCACTGTAGATGTTAGCAGTACAGATGTACAAGACAGTACAGATGTTTGATTACAAATACCTTTGTATGTCACAGGAGTGTTCTACCAGTGGCCTGTTGATAGACTCACAACTACAAAAGGTGCCAGAGTGACATGTGCATATCACACCAGTGCCAGCTACAGTAAAACAGGGTTAATGTATTGTAATCCACCCTCATTGTAGCCCATATCACACAGACAAATGTTAGACATCTGTGTATGTAAGGATGTGAATGGCCATGACCTATGAGGAATAGCTGTGTCAGTGTTGTGAACAACATACAGAATGGGCTGTGTGGGTGAGGTGTGTGACATATGTGCACATTCTGATGGATGATATCAGCATTGTCACCACTAGGTGAACATCCCTGTACCCATTAACTACCACCTAGGCTGTGGTCAACATTATGGACACTGTGTAAGGGATGGTGCTGTGCAGTACACCTCCCTGCCTTGGTGATGTCTCCAGGCCCCTTGGGTAGTCATACAAGGTACCCATGTCATGACAAGGTGCCATCCATGAGCACGGAGATCATTGGACAGGCATATACAGCACTGGGGTGACCAATATTGGATCACATATCACCTTTAAGGGTAATGGCCATGCATGGACGGGTGATACCAGCCTCCACAATCCTCACCTCCACTATGCAGCATGCTGTCAACCTTGCATAAAGACATTTGCTACACCATGATGATGGACATGCTACATGTCCATATCCTGATCTGTAAGACATACGTCATGGACAGCCACCATCCTAATAATAGGATCACCACATGCTGGACAGATCCCTGTGCCATACATGTGACATACTCCCGCCAAACCATGCAACCCTGTCAATCAAAGCTGCACATGACACCCCAGTCATACATGGTGTGATGGCCGCATGGTAGATGTAGTATCAGCTGTCCGGATCAGTAATGTGGCACTGATGCACCTTGTAGTGACATAATGGCTGTCTGTTACAGTTAGGAAACCTTGCTGGTACATGCTATGGTTGATAACCATACCTGCGAATGACGTCTGACTAGCCATTGTCCCATGTCTATCACATGTGCAACACAGGCGATCCGTGGCAGGATGTTGAACAGCTGTACAGTGCTGTGTAGATGTATATGGCAAAACACATGCATGTACAGGTGTCCATGCATATGTGTGCATTGTCACTGCTCAAGTCCATTAAGGCTGTGTCTGTGTAGATATGTGTCATATACACAGCATCAAGGTCAACAGCATTACCTTGGACACATCCAGGCATGTGCAGATAGGTAAGAACACCAGTGCAGGCAAATAGACATGCCCACATCAAGACAGCATTCACATGGAGTATGAACACTGTAATGAGGTGACACACATATATGGTGATATCCAATGCATAACGGGTGTTACATGTGTGTGACACAAACACGTCAGTCGTGTCAGTGTCATGATGATTTGCAAAGATAACTGTGCAGATGTACTAGATGTCATAGAAATGTATGTGCAGCAGTATCTCTGTACATCTCTGAAACTGTGACCTGTCACCATCATTATGCCTTACAGATAATGCCTTGTGCATACCTTCCAGTGTACAGCCGCCAGGAGGATTAAGTCCTCATCCCGTACCTCCATGAGAACTATGAGGTGTTGTTCAGCCATGTGCCACAGCATGCCCAGCAGTGGGATGACCTGTGGCAAGATCTATGCAGGAGGGTGAACAATGTGGGTGGCCATAACCGCACCTACCAGCAGGTGCACAGACACTGCACGGACTTGATACAACATGCAAAACAGTGTGCCACTGCAATCACCAGGGAACAAGGTGGAACAGGTGGTGGGCCACCAACCCAGCCCCCACTCACACACACCAAGGAGCTACTGGCCAGTCTGGGGACACCCTCAGAACAGCATCCACACACACAAGCTGCCATCGTGAAGGTGGGTGTCTCCCAACCAATGAGCCTGGAGTTGCCTGGTAAGTCAGTACTGCACATATGGCTATTATATCCCATTTAGTTGCATGTGTCACTGTACATTATGTAAAGTAACAACATATGCAAGGTATGTGGACACACATGCTGCATATTACAGTATACTACCCAGTGTATGCACACATGTGCATACTATATGCTATTATACAGGTGAATGTGTTAACATGCACAGTGCACCCTGTGGCTGTCATACAATCATGGATAATGTTCATACTGCTGTGTTACCCCTATACAGGTACCTCTGGCGTGCCACACAGATATGAGTCCGTTGCAGGTGAGACTGTCATCAGTATCAGGCATGTTAAAGCATAGATCTATTTGCCATGTGGCCAGTTAACAGTTGCACACTTGATGTTCGTTCCAGTCAGAATATACAGGTCGCATCACCCATCAGTCACACAGGCCACCCATGTGCAATATATACAAATGGAATGATACACCGACTTGAAACCATAGTAGTTGTCATTGCTACATGTGTGGTCAGCTGTGCATACAATGGTGGAGGTGTTCTACAATGAAGGCATATGTAGTATGCATTGGAACAACATGTGTGGTACGCAAACAGTACCAGACAGTGAGATGTGATATGGGCAGCCCACAGGTGTCACCGTTGTGTTATATGCCCCTGCATTGGATGCACACATTGTGATGTGCCCTCTGACATGTCCCAGACACGTAGTGTTCTGGCTGCAATATTGTCACACTATCCCATGACCCATACCCCACATACTAAACATACAACCCATTGTCTGCATAGCCCTGTGGATGGTGACATATCTGACATCTATGGGTGTATGTCATATGGAACCACACAGACATGTGAGATAGATGGCCATCACACACATTTGGCCAACACATGTGCACACATGGCCATGGGGGATGGCCAGAGACACGTAGCCACACAGTAGATGTGATGTGTATACACCCTGTTACACATTGTCCACACATGGTCCAATTATAGCCTTAGTTGACGGATTATACAGTTGATGTGGTTCACTGGACATCCTAAAAGCCTGTGCACAGCTAGTGGAGGTGTCACTGAAGTCTACCATATAAGATCTGTTGAACATCACGACTGTGTCATAGCATGACAGTAGTCACCTGTACAGCTTCCACAGATATTGACACCACATCAGGCCACAGATACTGTACATTTCCTATGCTGCTGTAGGACATCAGCATTAGCTGTGCACCTTGTGTGTACGGTACATCAATGTCATGTGGGAAATGATGAATTGACATGTCCGCTATGTGTGGACATGGTTGCCAGGCAGCTAAGACCCTGTAGTTGTTGTGCAGGGGTGTCATCTGTAGGTCCTCCAGTGACCTGTCACTTGACACAGCATGGTTTGGTGTGTATACACCTCAGCATCGTGGGTCACAATCCACAGTTATGTCATGGGTATACATGCAGTTATGGCTATGCAATGTGTACATATTATGCATTGTACAGCAATATATATGCCTCATGATGCCATACAATGGCACAGTGTCTGTACTTCACACTGTATAGCAATGTAGATGGCTCACACTACCCTTCCATGCTCATGCACATTTGCTAAACATGCATTCTATCTGTAGGGCATACAGACAACACTGCAATGTGATGCCCATTACGATGCTGTACATGTGTCAGGACACCATTGTGTCAGACATGTATGCATGTTAATGCACACGTCAGCAGATTACATGTCAAGGTCACGTCAGCCATGTGTACTGTTCTGGTCCACATGGTGTATCACGGGGATGCATACATACTACCATGATTGTGTGAACTGCATGGCTACTGATATGACACCTGCTTGCTGTAGTGTGCACCCCAGGGAGGTATGCTTACTAACACAATGTCTGAGCTGCATGCCCTCTGCTGTATCACAGGCATGCTGCATGCCATCTGTCAAATCACATGCATGGTGTGTCTGTGTGTGTCTGTGTGTGTGTGTGTGTCTGTGTGTGTGTGTGTGTGTGTGTGTGTGTGTCTGTGTGTGTGTGTGTGTGTGTGTGTGTGTGTGTGTGTGTGTGTGTGTGTGTGTGTGTGTGTGTGTGTGTGTGTGTCTGTCTGTGTCTGTGTGTGTGTGTGTGTCTGTGTGAGTGTCTATTGTAATTTAGAGTCTTTCTTTGCATTCACAGGTGATGTAGGTGTGTTACCCTCCTGCTGTCCATCTGATGTTAGTGTCCCCACAGATACTAGCAGTGATGAACATATGCATGAGGTACAGGCAGGGTTGTCAGGGGCTGAATCTGTGCCAATGGTTGCCATCCCAGCTATGTCCCCCTCTTCCCCTCACACGGTTCTGCTGCCAACACAAACCGCATCACCAGTGGCCATAGAGGATGGACAGTCAGCGTCTGTGGTGTGGTGGCTACAGAAGGTGTGTCTACACACCATGGTGTCAGTGTAATGACTGCAGATGTGCCACACAGGCATGTGGCCAGTGCTGCTCATAAGACGGCCTCTGGCAGACATGCACCTGCAGGACAGAGCGCAGCAGCTGAAATCACCAGACGCATGTTCCAGACTGTAATGGTGGCACAGTCACGTGCTGTACGGCAGAACAGAGAAGGGCAGAGGCAGCAAAGGGCCGCCATCCATACCCTAAATGAGAACATCCAGGCATTGGCAAATGCTCAACAGCAGATTGCTGATGTTCTGGACAGGCGATTGGGTGACATGATCGGAATCCTTGACCATGGCATGGCAATCCGCAAGCGTGAGCTGTCTGTGTTGGAACATCTGGTAGGAGTGAGGCATAGGCCACGTGGACATAGGCCAGCTACACTATCTAGTGCAGGTCAACGTGAGCGTGCCACCAAACATGCCTGCTCCCATAGTGCTGGTAGCAGTAGCAGTGCAGCTGGTGCTGCGCTGTCCACAACCAGGACACAGCAGGCCACGTGGACATGGCCCTGGATGTTCCCAGTGGGGACACGGTTCCAGTGGACATGTGTCATTGGACAGTAGCCAAGCTGTACCTCCACCTGGTAGTGCATGTGCAACCCATGGCAGGCACAGGTCACATGGCCGTGGCCGGACACAGTGAGATGTACAACCTGGTATGTACAATCTGGAGCTGTCAATAATACCCCGTTTAGGCCTCACAAAAGGCAGAACTGTGTGCACACATACACGCACACAGCAAAGACATCTGTAGGGCACCACAACACCCACATGCATACTGAACAGACATGTCCAAGCATATCACTGGCCCTTACCCACACACAAGATGTCATCCATTGGTGCAGCCTATACCCCTGGCAAATATTATCACCCTGTACATATGATGAAGCCTGTGCTGCATCCCTGTCATCCACACCATTGGTGCAGGGACATGCTTAAATGGTCTGATGGACAGGTTGAACAGAATAGTGAGAAGTGTATATTACATTAGTTATATAAGAATAGTGAGAGAAGTTTATATTACATTAGTTGTGTGTGAGTAGTGAGAGATGTGTATATTACATTAGTTGTGTACTGTTGGCATGCACCGGACATACCATGTAGTACAGGTTTAGCATGCATTGTTCACAGTATGTGTCTCGGTAAAAAAACCCCCCCCCGAAGGGGGGGGTTTTAAAAAAACAGGGCCCCCTTTTCCCCCCCCCCAAAACCCCCCATTGGGGGTAAACCCCTTTTTTTTTCCAAAAGGCCCTTTTTCCCCCCCCCGGGGGGAAAAACCCCGGAATTTTTTGGGAAAAAAAGGGGGGAACCCCCCAAAAGGGGGGCCCCCCGGGGGCGGGGAAAAACCCCCCCCCCCCCCTTTTTCCCCCCCCCCCCCCCAAAAAAAAAAAAAAAACCCCCCCCCTTTTTTTTTTTAAAAGAGGGAAAAATCCACCGGGGGCAGGGGAAAAGGGGGGCCCCAAAAATTTTTTTTAAAAAACCCCCGGAAAAAACCCCCCCCAAAAAAAAAGGGGGAAAAAAAAAAGGCCCCCCAAAAAACCCCTTTAAAACCAAAAAAAATTTTTTTTGGCCCTTTAAAAACCCAAACCCCCCCCCTTTTTTTTTTCCCCCCCCAAAAAAACCCCTAATTGGTTTTTCCTTTGGGGGGGGCCCCCCCCGGGGGCCCCCCCCAAAAAGGGGGGGAAAAAAAAAAAAAAAATATTTTGGAAAAAAAATTTTTAAAAGGGGGGGAAAGGGGGGGAAATTCAAGGTTTTTTTTTTTTGGGACCCAAAAATTTTTTTTTTGGTTCCGATGGCCCCAAAAAAAAAATTTTCCCCCCCCTTTTTTCCCTTTTTTTGGGGGGGGTTTTTCCCCCCTTTTTTTTTTTGGGGGGGGTTCCAGGGGGGGCCCCCCCCCAAAAAAAAAAAAAACCCCCCAAAAACCCCCAAAAAAAATTTTTGGCCCGTTAAGGGGGAAAAAAAGGTTTCCCCCAAGGGGTTTTTTTGGTCCCGGGGCCCCCCTTTTTTAAAAAAAAAAATTTTTTGGGAAAAAAGTTTTAAAATTTAAAAAAAAATTTTTTTTGGGCAAAAATTTTTGTTTTGGGGGGGTTTTTTGGGGGGTTTTTTTTTTCCCCCCAAAAAAAGGGGGAAAAATTTTTTGGTTTTTTGGGGGGGTTTTTAAAAAAAGGGTTTTTAAAATTTTGGGGGGCCCCCTTTGGTAAACCCCCCTTTTTGGCCCCCCCCCCAAAAAAACCCCCATTTAAAAAAAAAAATTTGGGGTTTTGGGTTTTAAAAACCCCCCAAATTTTTTCCCCATTTTAAAGTTTAAAAACCCCAAAAAGGGGTTTTAAAAAAATTTTTTTGGGGGGGTTTGGAAAACCCCAAAAACCCAAAATGGGTTTTTTTTTTTTTGGAAACGGGGTTTCCCTTAAAAGCCCTTTTTCCCCCTTTTTTTTGGGGGGGAAAAAATGCCCCCTTTTTTTCCAAAAACCCCTTTTTTGCCCCCCGGGGGGGGAAAACCTTTTTTAATGGAAAAGGAACCCAAAAAACCTGTGAACCCCCGGGGCCCTTTAAAAGGGAAATTTTGGGGGCCCCCAAAATTCCCTTTTAAAACTTTTCCCTTTTCCCCAAAATTTTTTTGGGGGGTTTTTTTTGGGGAGTTTTTTTTTTTTCCCCCCCCAAATTTTTCCCCCCCACTCCGGTTTTTTTTTTTAAAATTTTTTCCTTTTACCCTTTTTAAAGGGTTTTTTTTTTTAAAAAAAAAAAATTTTCCCGGGAAACCCCAAAGGGGTTTTTGCCCATGGTTTTTTTAAAAAGGGGCCCCAGTCTACTGAGTACAGTCCACTGGTCATGAGTCACATGGTGTTGTGTTAATGTATGGCTGTGTATTGCTGGTCCAATGACATGGTGATGTTGGAGGGCTACATTGTAGATTGTGGTGTGTACCTCTGTGATATGCACCTGAGACATCTGTGATAGCTCCTGAGTGTGTACTGGTCAATACATGTGAGTGGCCTTCATGTACCTGGGGACAGTAATACCATACTGTGCCCTTCCATGTTTAGTACGCCATTGTGTATATGGACACACAGTACATTCCAAACTGCATTCTTCCGTGTTTAGAATCCGTGTGCATGCATGTAAGACAGTCCTTTGAAACTGCTAAGTGTATGAGCATGCCCAGTACGCCGTTGTGTAGATGGACACACAGTACATTCCAAACTGCACCCTTCCATGTTTAGAATCCGTGTGCATGCATGAAAGACAGCCCTTTGCAACTGCTAAGTGTGTGGGCATGCCCAGTACACCATTGTGTAGATGGACACACAGTACATTCCAAACTGCACCCTTCCATGTTTAGAATCCATGTACATGCATGCAAGACGGCCCTTTGCAACTGCTAAGTGTGTGGGCATGCCCAGTACGCCATTGTGTAGATGGACACACAGTACATTCCAAACAGACGTGTGATACTAAGCGTGTGGGCATGGCCATTGACATCTTGTATAGGGATGGTGGTCATCCAGGCAACAGATGTCCATTTTCAATGTCACGATGGATGCCTACATTGAACACACTGGCTGCTGTCTTGAAGGGTGTACTGTTTGTGGCACGTCCCATATCTATGTAGTGTTGTTGTAGTGCTCTGTAGATATTTGGTTGCCCCGATCACACCACTGCCGTGTGTTTGTCTACGTCTACCTTGGGACAGTAATATGCTTTCAGACTGCTCACTCTATATACATTCCCTATCGGCGTCCTTGCCTTTGTGGATGATGTCACCCACCTAGAAGTATGCCTCTGGGAGTGCTGTGTTCAGTAATCTCGGTAGCGCATTCTGTAAATGCGCCATGCTGTAGTGTGTTAGGGTAGTTAGGTGTATGTTCGACTCCCAGCCCTGCCAAGTGTGTGTGTGTGTGTGTGTGTGTGTGTGTGTGTGTGTGTGTGTGTGTGTGTGTGTGTCTGTTTGCACGTATGCTCCTATCCGCCTGGGGACTCAGTCTTGCTTTTAGACACCGCACACCACAGCAGTTTGCTACCAACGTCTTTGCCTTTGCGAATGATGACATGCACCTAGATGTCTGCCTCTGGGACTGCTGTGCTTAGTAATGTCGGTAGCACATTCTGTAAATGCATCATGCTGTAGTGTGTTAGGGTAGTTAGGTGTATGTTCGACTCCCAGCCCTGCCAAGTGTGTGTGTGTGTGTGTGTGTGTGTGTGTGTGTGTGTGTGTGTGTGTGTGTGTGTGTGTGTGTGTGTGTGTGTGTGTGTGTGTGTGTGTGTGTGTGTGTGTGTGTGTGTGTTTGTGCGCATGCTCCCGTCCACCTGGGGACTCAGTCTTGCTTTTAGATGCCGCACACCACAGCAGTTTGCTACCGATGTCTTTGCCTTTGCGGATGATGACATTCACCTAGATGTCTGCCTCTGGGACTGCTGTGTTTAGTAATGTCGGTAGTGCATTCTGTAAATGCGTCATTCTGTAGTGTGTTAGGGTAGTTAGGTGTATGTTCGACTCCCAGCCCTGCCAAGTGTGTGTGTGTGTGTGTGTGTGTGTGTGTGTGTGTGTGTGTGTGTGTGTGTGTGTGTGTGTGTGTATGTGTGTGTGTGTGTGTGTGTGTGTGCGTTTCCAGCTGCATGACAACAGTACATTGCTTTGATAGTATTCACTCTCCATAACATCCGTGCGGCGTCTTTGCCTTTGATGCTGCTGTCTGCAGGCTAGACGTGTGCCTGTGTGAATCATGTGATCCACTGATCATGGTTGCGTGTTTTGTAACTGCATAATGCTATCATGTGGTACAGTGCTTATGTTTATGTTCTGCTCCCAACCCTGCCATGTGTGTGTGTGTGTGTGTGTGTGTGTGTGTGTGTGTGTGTGTGTGTGTGTGTGTGTGTGTGTGTGTGTGTATCTATCTACACATATATATATATATATATATATATATATATATGTATGTATATATATATATATATATATATATATATATATATATATATATATGTATATATATATATAGATATATATATATATATATAAAATATATATATATATATATATATTGTATATAGATAGATATGTATGTTGGGATTATCACTCTTGACTGTGCTGCATTGTCTGTACGTGAGCACCTTGAATGTATGTACATCTGCTATGGCTCTGTGATAGTGCACATACTGTGTGCTGTAGTGATCGTGGGTTATACATGTGTAGTGACCGGTTATTGTGTTGCTGGGTATTACACGGGCATTGGAAACAATATTAGTGCAGCACCTTTGACTGGTCGTATGCAGATCTCGGAAACAGTCAGTGGTGGTTATTACATTGGAGTGTGAGTATGGCTCATATCTGTCTGTAGTAACTGTCAAGTCTATGCACCCCAGATTAACATTACAGACGCAAGTTTATCCACAGGTTGTGGTACAGATCCCAGGACTGTATGTGTAGACATTGACAGGTGCAGGACTGGGTTGTGTTGGATGCATGGAGGGGTGTCCATGGCCAGTAATGGGGATCTCTACAGCCTGGCAGGTACAGTCTGTGACTGTCCCACAACCTCCTGTATATGGCTGACACATGCTGTACCTGTGTATATGCAGACACACACACTTACCACCAACAGCTACGGCTATCACATACACACACCCATTGCACCACCATTAGGCCATGCCATAACAGTTGTTCCTCACACACACACACCTACGTGTACATTGGATGGCTCTATGACAGCTCTGGACATGTTAACACCACACCCTGTGCATATGATGTCACCTGTGCCTCCACCTGTGATGTGTAACATTGATGCAGGATCTGACTAACCTGGTGCTGCTGCACACAGTGGCTTTATTCCACTGTATTGATGTTAGCATGCTGTTAACACACAGTGTGTTACTTCCAGGTGTACTTCAGCAGGCATGATGCATTGTAGTTATGACCATCACTGTAGCATAGTTTACAGCACTGTTACCTCTGATGATGTTGTCTCCATCCATGTGCCATTTCACTGATGTGTGTAGTATTGGCAGCATGTGTGTCTGTATGTGCAGTACGTGTGTGGTGTGTGTAGTACACATGTATACCTGCTTACAAATGCATACACAACATTACAAAGGCTTCACCATTCGTACACTAGCTTACTGGTTCTTCCACACGCGCACACGGGATAACACACTCGCACACATTCTTACTCGGGCTTACTGGCATGCACCGGAGCAGACACACTGTGGGCAGGTTTGCAGGTCACATCGGTGGTATCCATGGCGTACACCGTCGGTCTCCTGTCGTTCCCTGGGATAGCTCATGACACGCCTCTTTTACTGAGTACTGACAGCATACGTGACACTGCTCCGGTGAGGTTACAGTGTTTTGTACATTCACACTCCTGTTGTCACCTATCTTCTACTCTAATAGTCCTCTTAACCTACACTACACTGTAGAGGCTTGGCCCATATGGAATGACATGTTGTGATTCACTATCCTCAGCCTGACTTGCCTCACATTGCCTACAAATGCTTCGTTACATCTCTGACAGAGCGCTTCCACACATAGGTACCAGTATGCAGTAGCCATGTTTTCTCCAGCTTACCATTCATCTGCATGGCGTACTAACATCTAACTAAACCTACATTTTGTATGTATATTATCCATATGTCTTGTTTTGAAGCACAGTGCTTTCTCGTGGTGCTGCGCTACGCTTCCACACCAGGGATTGGGGAAGGACAACTACTGGTTCATTAATATCCAATGGACAAAGCCGCCACTGGCCTTGGACTTGGACATTGGCATGCTTCTTTGACTGTATTCATACTGTATTTGCAGCTGTCATTGCTCCGTTTAGCAACGTGCAAAACGTTAGTCGCATAACATCCGGGTACATTTCTGCACATAACTCTGCTCTTGCACGGACAGCTTACTGTTTCATGTATCGCATAGTTAGGGTTACCACCTGTCCCACTTTGCGAGGGACAGTCCCTCTTTGGGCAGTTGTGTCCTGCAAAATATTGTGAGAAAATGGAAAATGTCCTGAGATTTTAGGACAAAATTATTTTCTATATTGTATGTAATAGTTGCATAAAACAGTTATTCTGTATCTGAAACACCTAAATGTTATACGAAACAGAATAAGGAACAAAAATGCTACAAGAATAAACTTTTATTCAGGCAAACAACTGAAGTTCTGTCATTTGTACTGGCCGTGGTTATGTTTTGCCCTGCAAAATCTGATGTTTGTAGCACTAATGTCCCACTTTGGTCATTTGGAAAGGTGGCACCTCTATAATTACATCATTTGCATAGCTTACACATAGGAATGGGGTATGTTGCAAATCCCAACATTGTCCGTGCAATGTTCGTGTTACGGGCGGTCTTGCACGCCCCTACGGGTGTTTGCTGAATAGCCTGGCAGTCATCTTTCCTTGCTGTACTCTCACTCAATCCATACACGGAGGCTCATGTATCATGGCCTAGGCTTTGCTGTGTGCTATGTCTATTTGTGGTGTATGCATGGCTGTGGGTATGTCCCACTGTCATCACTGGTAAAGGTGACACCCTATAGGTACTTCCTGTAGACTGCTGTGTCATTTGACATGTCAAACTTAAGAAATCAAAACCGTCAAACTGTGAAAAACAGATAGGAGCAGAGATCCTTGATGAAACACTGTTTATTCTTTAAGTGCATTAATTTCAATACTCTTTTCGTTGGGAACAAACCCAATTTCATCAGAAGATAAAAAGGTCAAACAGGGAACTATGGGCTGTGTGGTTTATATATCAGTAATTAAACACACCCTTACTGATTCCTAATTAATGAATTAGTTAGTTAGTTAAGGAAGGGTTCGGTTTACTGAATGCACAAGCCCTCTATAAACATATAGTATAGAAAAAATACCCAAAGTAAAACATATATATAAAGATAGTGTAAAAATAAATATAAATATATAACTTATTTTAACGTATTGAGACACATACCAACACATATAAAAATACACAAAATGTGCATAAAATTCACAAAACCGTTGATTCAAGTTGTTGGGTTGTTTTAGTATGTATACGTAGGAAGCATTAATGAACACAAACACAACCTCAGGTAATATTGATAGGCACTATTCACTTATTAAATATAAGGAGGAAGCACTCGCTACCTTATGGTACATCATTGAGAGTTGCCCTGAATTTTTTACTTAGGGTCAGATGATTGAAATTGATAATGACTGCTGTGCTAAAGGGTCTACTTGATATTAGAATTATAATAATAATGTTAGGTTTCACATATTTTAAATAGTATTTTCTATTTTTATTTTTATTTTAGTTTTCAAACTTGAATCAACGTTTTTGTGAATTTTATGCATATTTTGTGTATTTTTATATGTGTTGGTATGTGTCTCAATACGTTAAAATAAGTTATATATTTATATTTATTTTTACACTATATATATATATATATATATATATATATATATATATATATATATATATATATATGTTTTACTTTGGGTATTTTTTCTATACTATATGTTTATAGAGGGCTTGTGCATTCAGTAAACCGAACCCTTCCTTAACTAACTAACTAATTAATTAATTAGGAATCAGGAAGGGTGTGTTTAATTACTGATATATAAACCGCACAGCCCATGGTTCCCTGTTTGACCTTTTTATCTTCTGATGAAGTTGGGTTTGTTCCCAACGAAAAGTGTATTGAAATTAACGCACTTCAAGAATAAACAGTGTTTCGTCAAGGATCTCTGCTCCTATCTGTTTTTCATTTGACATGTCAGCACATACCTGCAGATGAACTTCCTACTGCAGTGCTTTTCATACCTTCTACGATATCTTGCGGTTGATAATGCTGTTTCCTCAGACATGTATCTGTTTCTGATCATACCTATCAACCTCCTAGTGCAAAACATCTGTACAAAGCCTAACATGATGGGGGGACAGATAGGGGCAGATTCTACATATTGCTCTTACAAACGTAGATAGTTGGCAGTATTATAGGTTTTGCATTAGTATGACCTTTCTGAGGCATTTGGGGTCTTAAACACATATGTTTATCATTATTTAATGACGTCAGTTCTCAGGTATTTGGCAGACTGGTACAGATTGTGAGAGGAACACACCACACATATGAGGCATACATCTGCACATTCGTACAGTTACGCCAATACACACAACACATGGCGCCTTCACAGGCCAGTTACCATTACATTTCTATTGCAGGACACACCCACCCACTGGGTTATATTCCTCACACAGGCCAACAGGTGCTTATCCACACTACTTATTCCATCATGTACCTTATGTGTAGGCCGGTATTTGCGCTTTCTGTCAGTGGCAGAGCTCACGTACGAGTATGGTGGACTGGACACTGTATCGGTGACACTGCATGACACCCTCAGGGGCACATGTCATTCGAGTCTACTAACCTTCCACACTGACTTTCACAGGCCATACGTTGTAATTCACATTTGTGGACAAACATGCTTATGACTTGTACATGTTTTGTCATTTGTCCTGACGTCTTTCTTCTCACCTGTCCTCCTAGTATCACTAGTTCTGTACATTTCATTAGGATGGGTTACCTTCATACCTCTCACCTGTACACATTATGGGTATACGCCCTGGGGTTTGACCTATGATTCTGTTACATTTGTCATGATAATGTGCCTTTCTGATGGATTGCTGGTAAGCCATGATGGACTGTGCGGTTAGGTAATCATGACTGACATTTCTATTTCATGATTACTAACTCTCATAACATTCGTATTCCCAACTACGCAATTATTCTCTCAACGATCTGACTTTGTCTGAGGTATATTTAATATAGTCCCTATTTGTCTGTCGTGTACTATGCCTTAGTCCAGCTGTCTTATTCTGACATTCTAGCAGGTATGGTTACCATCTTGGTCGTATGCGTGTCCATCCATGATAATCGCCTACATGACACTGATATAGGTCCCTACGTCTTCCCCAATGGTTTATACAATATCCAGTGGATGGGTTGCACCTTTTTGGTGAATATAGGTGTGTGCTATACCCACATAGGTATATTGATCACTCCCATGGGGCGTACCTAATAGATCTGTGTCAACCAACACCTTGGCCCAATTCTGCATACCCATGATTCCCATACCTGACACACCTCCACAGTACCCATTAGACATGTTTAATGTGAGCGATAATAAAGTGTGAGGACACTTCCGAGCACTCCCCACTCTGCGGATATCAGCTCGTACGTCATACATTCAATCGACCCATGTGTCATTACCCTTGCACCTGCTACTGTTGCATGTACAGCTATATCGTACTTGCAGCTGTGACGTCTTTCTCATCAATGACGGTTCGCACTTCATACGGATCAATTTTTGGGGTCCTACAAAGGACACCTATATTCATGTTTAATGTGTAGAACTTGCAGGCCCTGTCACACTGGTACTTTCCGGGAAATGGTTTGGAAACCATCGGTGTATTCTCCTTTCATGCATGTCTGTCTGTCTATCCATATTAGCTATACCGTGACCTATTTATGTACATGTGTTATATGTACAGGGACATATGTTTGTTGTGTATATATCTATTTATGTATTGTGTGTGTTTAGATATATATATATCTGTACATATATACATATATCAGTACATTCCTCATCTCGTAATTTGCTTTGGATTATGTCTGTGGATATATGTGTATATATATCTCCATATCATACCTTTCAACTGTACAGATTTCCTCTGCATGTACAGCTGTTTGCCTCTTATCTTTGCTCCATTTTTCATAACCTTGTGTCTATCTAGCAAGTTAGTGGCATATCATTAAAGAATGACGTTGGTAAATAATGACAAACATTTCAGGTTATGACTTCATACCCTTCAGAGAATCCATGCTAGTGACACACCTGTTATTCTATCCACTTTCTATGTTTGTTAGGCAATATCTGGGGATTGTCCCTATTTGTGGTCCGTTTTTCATAACCTTGTGTCTATCTAGCAAGTTAGTGGCACATCATTAAAGACTGACGTTGGTAAATAATGACAAACATTTCAGGTTACGACTTCATACCCTTCAGAGAATCCATGCTAGTGACACACCTGTTATTCTATCCACTTTCTATGTTTGTTAGGGCAATATCTGGGGATTGCCCCTATTTGTACCAGTTGTTGTCATGGCTTTGTCCAGTTTCGTACTTTATGGGTTTAACAGGTATGAGCCATGTGCATAGAACGTGGAGAAAACACCATTCATTTTCTATTCTGTGAGCAGATTACGCACGCGCAGGCGCACTTGCATATCCTTATTGTGGGTTACATATGTTTCATAGCTAATTGTGCTTCCTTGAACTTTCATAATTCTGACCGTAACAGTTACATATCTGTATTCCATTTTACGGACTACTGCGAAACACACGTTCACCTTTACATATTTAAATGTGTGTACTGCACGAATGCTTTCATTACACTTTCAAGTTATGTGTGCAGTGGTCGTAGGTCAACCGGGACTGCATTCACGTTGGCCGGATACTGGAACTACTATTCTATTGGTGTTCTCCCTCATTGATATGCATACCTATAGTACTTAGCTACATCAACATATGTCTCACCGCTTCATCTATGACACAGGCATCCATTCTCCTGCTGGGAAAAAGGTGGTACTACATATTACACATTCCCTATTGCCTACTGCTGTGGACTCCGGCTGCATTGTTAATCACTCCGAGGATATGCAGAACACCAAGGTATATAGTCCAGCCACATAAAGGTTTTTGATTGTCAGGGTGTTCATGTAGTGATCTGGGTTTAGGCTTGTCCACCTGGTGAACGGAACTTCCCTGGCCGAGGTCAAATGTCAGACGAAGCATATGGACAGGGATTATCACCCTATTTTGAAGTTTTACCTGTGTTTATAGACACAGGTGTTTGGGCACCTGTCAGCAGCTTATTTTGTTGGCATTACATATATGGGTGGGGTTGTTACAGTCCATACTCCACGGTGAGAGGTGTTCCCATTCACATTTGACTATTACCTGTATACAGTCATATGGGGATTATTATTTTTGGACATGAAGTGACTACAGGTATGTGGTTGTACATTACACAAGTGTGAAGGGCTGTTCCTGTAAATATGTATGGACCATACCTCTCAACCTCTTAGAGCACCGAACCTGCACAAAACCTACACGATGGGGGGACAATTAGGGACACATTTTAATGATTGCTCTTACAAGCTTACAACATTGATAGACTGCTAGGTTTTGCATTAGCATGACTTTTCTGCAGGTTGTGAAGTCTTATACTCAGGATATTTCTCATTATTTAGTGACGTCAATCCTCAGCTATTTACCACACTGGTGCAGATTGTCGGAGGCACACACCAACACTATGGTGTGAACCTGTGGTCATTCTTAGGGTTGCCACCTTTTCAACTGCCCAAAGTGGGACATGTTCTGTAGAGATGTCAGATTTTCCAGGACAAAACATACCTACAGCCATGCATAGTACTGAACTTTAACCTTTTTTGTACATATAATAGCTTATTCTAGTAACATTTGAATTGCTTATGCTACTTCACATAACATATTGAGGATTCATATATAATAACCATTTTATGTGACTATTAAAGTAAATTAGGGAATAAACTCTCGGGACATTTGCTATGTGTTGATTTATTTCACAGGACACAACTGCCTACAGAGGGAGTGTTACTCGCAAAGTGGGACAGGTGGTGACCCTAGTCATTCTGCGAATATCCGGACAGTTGAGTGGTATGGCACGGACCTCTGTAATACGCTGTTGTGTTCTGGCACAGCAGTAGCTCAGCATTAAAGACTGCAGTTGGAACGTGCTGACAGACAGTTGGTTTTCAGACTTCATACTCCAGACATTAATGCCAATGTGCAAACTGTTATTCTATCAAATTCTGTTTCTAAGAGATATGTTTACAGATTGTCCCTGATTTTGGACCTTTGTCTCACTTATATTCATGGCTCTGTACAGATATCTTGCTCACACAGGTTGACAGGTATGGTCAGTCATGACTGCACACAGTCAGTATCCCTCACACTTGATCAGGGTTGACCTGTTTATGTAGTGTCTTCCTCGCACTCATGCCATTTTCCACTTTGCAAATGTGTGCATTATATTCTCCCTCCTATTCGTGTCTGGAAACGTGCGTCACAGGAAGGTATTTTATCCTGGGTGGTAGGTTATGCATGCCCACCTGGGCTGGACAGTGTCATGGACCTCCACTGCACGTTCTGACTTGTGTCCACATATCTACTGGATTGGACATCATGTCGTCACACCCATTCTATATTTACACAAGTTGGTCATCCCATGAGGGATATCCCAAAAATTGGTCAAGACCAAAACAAGTTAGATAACAAAGATTTTTGTGGCTTCATGAAAACGTGCAGGGGGTTTTACCTGCAGGGGATACATGGTTTGCAATCCTGACACTGCCTAGGGTGACAATACCTACTACATATGCATAGGGGTCACTGTGTGTAGCTGTTTCTGCAACAAACCAGTGGACCAAGTACGGCTGGATTTGGTGGACGTTCTGGTATGGTGGCAGGTTGTGTGTTGTGGAGGGTATGCTGGGTAGGCTATTATGCATTCAGGTGTGTTGCGTTTGTTATGGCCAGTTCCATCAGGACCCATCTGTGGGTATGTGATGGTGTCGTATCTATACATTTGTCTCGCATATTTCCATATTCAAATGTTTGTGGGATTGTGTTCTACACTATGGCCTGTCTGCTTGTTTTGCAGCTGTTTCTACATGAGGTTGTGTTTCTTTTCACTTCACCCACTGCCCCCTCATACACCTCCGGTTCACCTTTTCTGCATACGACACAAGTATCGCTTTTGAGGAATTTACCATTAAACACACACCCCTCACACATGAATTACTCACACCCCATAGAGCACTACTTTGGTTGTTGGCCCTTGACATGGCCAGAGTTACACATTGACTACCCTACATGTGTCGGGTACCTTTATGGTTGTGTGGACTACCCTGCCATGTTTGCTTTCCACATGCTATACCTCATGCACATAGGTACACGCCCTTACTTCACTTTCATTACTTGGTTGGTGTATCCGGGTACTACCCATTCGACTGTGTCACATACACGTTCGGATTATACAGCTGCCTTCCGGATTTTGCCAGCCTGTTCTACTCATTGGTAGGATGGCACATTTTCCTATGTCCAAGCTATTTCTTACACATGTCCGACTGTTGTGGACATTGTCTCCCCACAGTCAACAGTTGTGTTTCCACCTTTTCAATTGGCCACAGTGTGACATAGGGTTACCACCTGTCCCGCTTTGCGAAGGACAGTCCCTCTTTGGGCAGTTGTGTCCTGACATGTAATTGTCAACATGGCAAATGTCCTGAGATTTTAGGACAAACATATTTCTTATATTTTATGTGATAGTTGCATTAAACAGTTAATTCTGTATCTAAAATACCTGACTGTTATGAGAAACAGAATAAGCAACTAAAATGCTACAGGAATACACTTTTCTGTAGGCAAAACAGTTATGTTCATAAGTTCATATGTTCTGTCCTTTATACTGGCTGTGGGTATGTGTCGGCCTGTACAGCCTGATGTGTCTGTACCAAACATGTCCCACTTTGGCCATTTGTAAGGGTGGCAACCCTACTGTGACAGTTGCGGTGAACACAGCATATTTTTCAGGCCGATACATACCCACGGTCAGTTCGGCAGATAGAACTTACAATTCTTGCCTATATCTAAGCTTATTCTTGTAGCATTTTGGTATCTTATTCTGTTTGTTATGACATTTATGTATTATACGTCCAGTGAAATATGTTTAATGCAACTACTGCATGATGTCTACGGAGGAATTATGTCCTATATTCTCTGGACATTTGCCAGTTTTACATGTTTGTGTCAGGACACATCTGCCCACAGAGGGACTGTCGCTCGCAAAGTGGGATAGGTGGTAATCTTGGTCGACGGTACGGATCATACTGTTCCTTTCAGCCTACATGTGTCCGTGTTGTTATGGCTCATTTATATGCTCCTTCTGTTTCATTTACATGCGTATGCTTTTTCCGATCACATTTGGTATGTGAAATACAGACATACCTTTTGTATGTGACTATTACATGGCTTGTGGGATATGATTCAAACATACGGTCACTACCTATATCTACATTTCTCCTCGTGTATTTTGTTATGGACATATCTGCACAGCTATGTTCCCTCCCTCAAATTATGGGTCGGCTGGTGACCCTCTCCATTGGACTGGACGCACCTACTGGTGGCGTGCAAACATCTGATACGTTTCACTTCCACATGGTATAGCTATCAACAGTACATTGGACTACAGGCACACGGTTTTCCTGTCATTTGTTCATGGGTAGGGACCCATTATTCTCTACCGTACATTTGTGTTTGAGTCTTCATTTTCTGTTCGCAGGGACTCTGCTTTGTATACGTTTCAGTCTCCACAGACACTGATAGGTATGATTACTATTGCTGGTGGAATATAATATTCAGCAGTTTAGGTTGCTCCTCGAAAGCCGACATTGACACGTGTCCCTGCGCAACTTCGATACGCCCCTTGCACTCGCGCATGTTTCCTATGCATGTGGCTGTGGTGGCTGTGTGCATTCATTAATATGCATATGGTGCGACTACTGCACATCTACGCCGCACGGCCGGCGCAAGCATTACACCGGACTTGCGCAGAGCTTCATGAATCCGGGGGACTGTGTTAAGATAGTTCAGCTGAATGTAAATAAAGGGCATCACAACACAATTACTTCTCAAAGTAAGTGCTGACACCTCATTATTTCACCGGGCACCACAACAGACATATGTCCAGCAGACTGAATAACAATGATCCTTAATGCTTAGGATAGGAAGGGAGAGACATTCTAGGAAATATGAGTTGTTGCTTATGAAAGGGAAATGCAGACCTGGGGACTGCGATGGTAATGAGATTGCATGATTTTTGAAGCAAACAATGAAAGAACAGGTTTGTCTAGGAATAATGGGTTTTCAGTTCTGTCTCAGGTAGCCATGACCCCCCCACGGTGTCCTAAAAGACCTGATCTGTTTGTATTCATCTTACATCAAAGGAAGAAAAAACATGATGAAAATGGAACCAGAAGAAGTGAAAAAAGGTGAAAAATTTACCCTAAGTATCCTTCCATTAATAGGATCAACCTAGGCAGGAACACCAAAAGGAAACATTAATCCAAGTTAACCATACCATAAAATCTGTAGGTAATCACCGTTACCAAAATGAATCTTTTTTAAAAACCCATGATTGACTAAATACTTCATTTATTTATATGGTATCAAGGTATACAAGGACATGGCAAAAAAGGAAGGCAAATAATGTTAATAATAAAATTCCAGGGGTAGTGGTAAATAATGCACATCCATCAGTCAATGCCAAACATCATTGCTACACATGGAGTCAGTAAACAGAATTAGCAAAAATGTAATTAATTAATTTCAAACAAATAAATGAATAAGTATAACCACACATTTTCACACAGGCTATGAGGAAGTGTGTTATACATATGGTGGATGCAGGTCTTTCTCGTTACACACACCAATTACTTTAGTGATTTAGCTATTTCCCCAAGCAGACATATCTTCCCATATGACTGCATGTATTTGTCATGGTTACTCTATATAGTTCTATAACTGTCACTTTCTATATCTACGTATATATCTAAGGATGTATCAATATATATCTAAAACACAATAAATACGTATTGATTTAAAAGCATTTCTATATACCCAACACACACACACACACACACACACACACACACACACACACACACACACACACACACACACACACACACACACACACGCACCTTCAAATTACAAAATTAAACTGTATACCAGCCTGTAGTACTGTTTCTCCATACTCCACAAATGCTCAGAGCTAATGCTATCAGAGAACAGCTACTGATACAAGGAGCTCATAGACATTTTGCTGGGGTGGAATCATGGCTGATACCCATATAGGCCAACATTGTTTGAACACCAACAATCCAAATGTGCACTAATATAGGTAGTTCAGTGTGTGCAGCCTTAAGTTAGAAGTTTTTCTGTGAGAGGCAGTCTCATGGGTGGTTCCTTGGTTAGGCTGATCAGCAAGGGGTATGAATGCTGTCTGGGCCAATTTGGAGCAATCATGATGACTTGTGGCCCTTCCTCTGTGATCTTTAGTAGTACCCTTGGTATCCTAGGCAAGGGAAGGAATGCGTAGACAAACAGGTTGCCCCAGTTGAATGATAGAGCTTCCACCTTCCAGGCTTCTGGGTTGAACTCCCTGGTGCAGAACTGGTCCAGCTGGTTGTTCTGTACGGAGGAGAAGAGGTCCACCTCTGGTGTTCCCCAAGCCTGCATGATACAAGGGAAGGTCTCCCTGTGAAATTGCCATTCTAGTGGGTCTAATTGTTTTTTCCTGAGTCGGTCTGCTAGAATATTGTACTTCCCTGGAATGTACTGGGATAACAGATGAAGGCCCATCATAGAGACAGTCTGCCAGAGAAGCATGGATAGACGTCAAAGAGGGTAGCATTGAGTTGCACCCTGCTTGCTGATGGACCACATGACTGTGGTGTTGTCTGTCTTGATAAGGAGCAACCCTGGAATCAGGTGGGCCTTGAAACATGTAATAGCCCTGAGTACTGCTATAATTTCCTTTTGGTTGATGTGCAGTCTTCTGCCCACCAAGGGGCAGCTCTATCTCCAGAGTCTGAGAGTGTTAGCATCAAATTTGTGGAAGTATGCAGGGGAACATAAATAAGTAATTTAACCAAATGACCACATAATTTATATGTACAAGTATGCTAAAAGGTAGTAGTAAAACATTTACCGCAAAAGCCACTAAAGGTATATGTTCAAGTTTTCATTAACACAAAAAACAAACATTTACATCAGTGATCCTTTACTCTAATATGTCCTCATTACCCCAAACACCAAGCATTAAGAAGCACAGATGTGTAACATTTACCATGGTGGTGCTCTTCATTAATGTGTCCAAGTATGCTGAAACAACAAAATAAAACCGCTACCCCAGCAACCACAACAGTTAGGAGTTCTTTGGAGTTGTATGTAATTTCATTGAAATCTCAAAATAGAATTGAGTACCATATCTAAATGTGTAGTATTTCTCATGGCATTCCATTTGTATTGTACTTTATGTTGAGATTTTCTTCCCGGGCCTCTGCTGAAAATGTAGTCTGTAGACTCGTTCAGACCACACTGGTAAACAGGTGCAAATTATATAAATAGATAAATAATTCTAACCAAGTATGCATAACTACAACAGTGAGACATTAAACAGGTGAGTGGCATCACTGCTATGTCCAAACATCCACAAGCACAAATGTGAAACATTTAGTGTAAAGATACCCCTCTCACCCCCTAAAGGGCCCATCTCTATACCGAAATAATGCAAAGTTCCTGTAATCATGGCTGCACTGGTAAAAAAACACACTCTCCAAAGCCAAGAACACAGCATCCATGGGACCCGACAACATCCCAGGCTCTGTTCTACATGAACTACAGATTAAACTGGCACCCCCACCTAAGTACCATGTTTAATCATATCCTCACCTTAGGCTTTGTGCCCACTGAATTGCGCACAGCAGAGGTTATCCAATTCCACAACGGGGGATCTACCATGGACCCCGAGAACTACAGCCCCATTAGCTTGACGAGCGTGTTCTGCAAGGCCATAGAACATATTATCATGGAACTTATAAACAAAGACATTGGTAATCTCCAAACTATGGACCCCACCCAGTTCGGGTTTGTAAAAGGCAGATCATGTCTGCTAAACCTGATGGACTTTTTTGAAGCAGTCACCAAAGCCGTAGATGATGGCAAGGTGGTTCACAAAGCCTATCTATCTATTTATTTATTTATTTATTGACATTTGTTAACCGGGTTAGTCCAAATGGGATTTTGTCTCATTTTCAGTGGAGACCCAAGGAGAAAAGCTCCAGACAGTACAATAAAACATTACAGTAGTAGACAAGCACAGCTAACAGAATAGAAATAAAACTAGCATTACAGTAATAAACAATAGAAAAGCAACACTAACAACAGTTAAATGACAGCAAAAACATTTTTTTTCTCTCAAGATACTAAGTAACTGCACTAGTGGGGCAGAGTGTGACAAGGATCAACTGAGAGTGATTCCAATGTGGGGGAGGAGAGAACTATGTAGGCTCATAGCAGGGGCAGATTCTGGAATTGAGTAAATGTGTCTTAAGTTTCTTTTTAAATAGTGGGGTGTGAGAGATTGAGCATATGTCAAGGGGAAGTTTGTTCCATGCTTGGGCCACAGAGTGTTTGTAGAGTAGCTTACCTACTGACTTATTTGGGTGGTAAATATCAAGCAGTTGTTGATTAGAGGTGTGGAGAGGTCTAGATGGGGTGTACACAGAGACAAGGAGAGATAAAGATGGACCGTAGGATGATTTAAAGAGCATAGAGTGCAGCATGTGAAATTGGTAGAGATGTAGTAGTTGTGGGAGTTCTAGCCATTGTAGAGACTTTAAAGCAATACAGTGGTGTGAGTTGTTTGGGGAGTTAGTGATGAATCTGGCTATTTTGTGATAGGATTGTTGGAGTTTGTTCAGAGTAGTTTTTTGGATATTTGTGAGAACTGGAGCAGCATAGAGGAGAGAGGGGAGGAGAAGTGCTTGTCCTAGGGTGAGTCTAGCCTTGGGACTGAGATATTTTTTTGTTTCGGTATAACAGACCTTGTTTCTGCTGTGTTTTCTTTATGCATTGCTGTATGTGTTGATTGAATTATAGTTCATCATCGATGATTACTCCTAGATGTTTGGTGTGGGTGTCAGGTAAGATAGCTGTGTTATTACATGACTTAATGACAAAGGAGGATTTATGATGAGTAAGAGAGTGGGGCAGAAAGAGTAAGAGTTTGTTTTTTGTGGGACTGAGGATCAGTAAGTTTTCTGAAAGCCATTGCTCAGTGGAAAGTAGAGCTGTTTGGGTTAGGGAGTTTAGGTCAGAGATGTTGTTGGATGTAGAAATGATTGTGGAGTCGTCTGCGTATTGTATGAGAGAAGACTGATAGCATGAGGTGAAAAGATCATTGCTGAAGATGTTGAATAAGAGAGGACCCAAGATAGAACCTTTTGGAACACCAGTAGAGATAGGCAAGAAATGAGAAGGGGAAGAGAGCCATTTGACTGATTGTTTGCGTCCAGACAGATAGCTAGCAAACCAGCTGAGGGTGGAGGTGGAAAGGTGAAGGTTAGCAAGTTTAGATAGAAGTAATGGATGAGACACTGTATCAAAAGCTTGGAGAGGTCAAGAAAGAGACAG
Organism: Protopterus annectens; assembly: GCF_019279795.1. Classification (NCBI taxonomy): domain Eukaryota; kingdom Metazoa; phylum Chordata; order Ceratodontiformes; family Protopteridae; genus Protopterus; species Protopterus annectens. The sequence continues at coordinate 250,754,272 of NC_056726.1, forward strand.
GAACTAAGTTTATTGTTGTCCAAAGATTCTGCAATGGTGTGAGTGAAGGAGAGTAGAGCAGTAGTTGTGCTGTGAGAGGGGCGAAAACCATGTTGAGTAGGGTTGAGTAAGTTTTTATTGAGAAGGTGATGGAGAAGCTGAGTGTGGATACATTTTTCTAGTATCTTATATAGTGGGGACAGAATGGAAATAGGTCAATAGTTTGAAGGGTCAGTGGAGTTACCTCCTTTATGGAGAGGGATAGTGTAGAAAGATTTCCAAAGGGTAGGAACAGTAGATTCTTGCATAGATCTATTTATTAATATTGTCACTGGGTAGGCAATAGAGTTAGCTGTGAGTTTGAGGAAGGTAGGAGGTAATTTGTCAGTAGAGGGGGAGCAGGGTTTGAGTTTGAGCAGTCGAGATTTGATATAGGAAATGGGAACAGGCTTATAGGAAAATAAAGTAGTGTTGGGGGTGGGTGTGTGGTCAGGTAAAATGGAAGAGGTAGGTTGAGAGGGTAGGAGATTTTGGATGGAGGAGATAAAATGTGAATTAAGCAGGGTAGCTGTTTCCTCAGGAATTGTGTTTGGGTAGGGTGACGGGTTAGAGGGACTACCTGGGTAAAGGATGCTGTTGAGTGTTGTCCAAAATTTACCAGGATTTGAATTATATTTGTTCTGGCCTGAGCCATAGAATGACTTCTTGTCTATTATTGCCGGTTTTTTAGCAAGATTGCGTAGTTGTTTGTATTTGAGAAGAAAAGGTGTTTGTTTAGATTTGATCCAGGCTTTCCAGACATTGTCTCTTTGTTTCATGATGGACTTAGTTTCTTTTGAATGCCAGGGAGCATGATTGGATTTCACTCTAATCTTCCTGGAGGGGGCTAGGGAGTCCAGAGTATTCAGGAAAATGCTGTTAAAAGTGTTGACAGAATCATTTAGATGGAATTGTCTAAGCATGGACCAGTCCATGTTTTGTAGAATCGAGTTAAACTGTGAAGAATTAAATGTAGATAGTTTTCTACAGTCTTTGAAAAGATGAGGTTTAAGAGTGTGGGAGTTGTATCTTAGGATGGAGGTAGGAGGATGGTCACTAAGGGATTCTGATAAGGCTGTGGGCTGGTGGTAGAGATGGGGGGTGTTGGTAAGAATCCAGTCTATTATGGAGCTGGAGGCTGAGGTTTTGTGGAAGCGAGTGGGGGTAGAAATGAGTTGGTGGAAACCATGAAGGTGAATACTATGTAAGGGATAGTTTTGACCAGTCTATATTGATATCACCAAGAATGAGTGTTTCATAAGGTATGTTGTGAGTGAACCAGGATAAGATGTTTTCTAGAATGGGTATATTGTTGCCAGGAGGAATATAGATGGAAGCTAGAGCCAGTTTTTTGTGGGGATTCAGATGAATGTTTAGAATGAGAAGTTCAGCAGGGTGGAAACTGGGAATAGATGTGGGGTAAGGTGAAAGGTTGAGGGTGTTAGAGTAGAGGATGGCTACGCCACCACCTTTCTTTGAAGATCTATCAGAGCGGTAGATGTTGTAGCCAGGAGGGAGAATTTCACTATTACAGATACGTTGCTTGAGCCATGTTTCAGATAGGGATAGGATGTGAGGGGTTTTGTAAGCAATCCAAGAGTGTAGCTCAGTAGTTTTATTAGCTAGGTTTGAATATTCAGTGAATAAAAGGTTAGGTGTTTATATTGAGGTGAGTTATGAGACAGGGGTTGTGTGTTTGGTAAGTTGTTGGAAGAGAATTCTGAGGAGGAGGTAGACAAGGTAGATGGGGGAGATGGGGAGAGGGGAGGTGTAGAGGGGCCTGGATTGGGGAGGATGTCCCTGGAGGAGAGTAGGTCTTTAGTGAGAAGAGCAATTGATATGAAAGGTTGATAGTATTTGGGTGGTTTAGATTTAGTCTTAGATGGTTTGAGAACTTGTAGTATGTGTCTTTTATATAGAGTTGAGGTAGAGGTGCTAAATAGGTTTGGAGAGATGGTGAAGCAAGAAGAAGTAGGAAAGCTGTAGAATGAGTGAGAGATTGGAGAACAGAGGACTGGATATGTGAGGTGGTAGTGATAGGATTTAGAGATAGAGAGTAGAGTGAATAGTGTTGCAGATATAAGTAGATGCAGCATGATGAGTAGTTTGGATTGAGTGTAGAGAGAGGAAGTTAGGAAATGATGTGGGAGTGGAGATAAGCAGAAAGTGGAATTGTAGTGGATGGCTTGGCAGGAAGGGGAGGGGTGGTTAAGTATAAAGGAAACTGTACTGGGGTGGGTGGGAATGGGGGTAGGGGAGCAAAGTGAGCCCGAGCGTAGCGAGGACGAACGGAGCGGGGCTGCACCAGCAAGGAAGGATCCAGTAAAAAACAATCAGTGAAAGAGGAGAAAGGGAGAGAAGAGAGAGTGTAGGGTTCTAGCTATAGCAGAGGTAGTGGGCCAGAGATTAGGATAGCAGGGGGTTAGAAGCAAAGCACAAGTATAGAAGCTTAATGAAGGGTAAGGTAGGGCAAGGAATAAGGGGAAGATTAGGATCTCTTGCTGTGGTGGAGAGGACATGAGCAGATAGAAGGAGGAATGGGTACAGGGAAGAGTAATTTGGATTGTGTGGGTATGCTTTAACTAATCTAGAGCTTGCCAAGGCTTTCAACACAATCCCCCACTTTAGAATTTTAGATAAATTCACTAAACTGGGTATAAATCCCCTATGTCACAAGATGGGTTGGCAACTGGCTCACTCACAGAACCCACACTGTGAATGTAGCAGACTCCAAATCTGACTTCAGACCAGTGACAAGTGGAGTACCACAGGGTTTAGTCCTGGGTCCTCTCCTGTTTGGCATCTACTTCTCTGAAGTACAGACTAACACAGAAGGTCTTTGGCTAATGAAGTTCGCAGATGACTGCAAACTAGGAGCCATAATCAAAACTCCTAATGATGTGGACATCCTACAAAAGGGCATCACTGAGACAGATGCCTGGTGTCAAAGCCATGGCCTCAAGCTCAATGCCAAAAAGTGCATTGTCATCCCTTTTGGTAAAAACTCTGTACCCGTGAACTACCACATAGGTGGTAGTCTACATAACACTGAAAGTGTGATAAGATACCTTGGGACACAGGTGGACAGTAGTCTCTCCTTTGATAATCACATCACCACAGTAGTCAGGAAATTCTTGTACATGGCACACCTCATCACAAACAATTTCTCATCCAGGAAAAAAGAGGTAATTCTTCCCCTCTACTCCTCAATCATTTGACCCATTATAGAGTACAATGCCCCTTTTGGTATGTACCTCATACAACATTTACAACAACTGGAAGGGCTGCAGAAATACCTCACAAAGAGGATTACCAGCCTCAAACAGATGCCCTACTCAGATTGTCCCAAAAAACTCCAGCTTTACTCCGTCACATATCGCCTACTCATATGTGATCTCTGCCTAACATACAAAGCTATGTGAAACCCAGAGCTTTTGTACATGCTCCACTTAAATCCCAATCCCCCTGAGCTACATGCTCTAGGAACCTAAACCTTGTCACCACAATAAACAGCACATGCTGGAGGGATAGATTCCTGTCCCAGAGACTTCCCATACTCTGGAACACACTACCTATCTATATCAGACAAAACTCCTCATTAGCACTCTTCAAGACAAATCTTTATGATTGGATGGGAATTAGGAAATTCACCCAGAAGATCACTTCTGTGTCTCTGCTTGATAGGGGCACAGGAAAATAATTTCCTTGGCTGGTGAAAGCAAGGGTACCTTTTTGGCTAGGCTTATATAGGCTCAAGGGCCAATAGCCCAGTACCTACCAATGAACTAATATGTCCAGTTATGCACACACACACTGTGATGAAGCATGTATCTACTTAAGACCTCCTTTGATATGTGCCAGTATGCACAACAACTGAGATGAAACATCTCCTCATTGCAACCATTTTAGTACTATGATCATATATGCAGAATCACTAAAAATGAAACCATTACCAAAGCAATCCCTTCAGTAATATAATTAGGGATATGCTAGCATCACAATGAACTGTTTTCACAAGTGCCACTTTCATTAATATGTCCAAGGATGCAGAGTTAAACAAATGAAATATTTACCAGAGTGACCCCCTCGACATTACTATTGAAATGAGATCCCCATAAAAGTGGATTTGGTCGTGACAACTGTAGCTAGTCAATAATACACATCACAGCATATATGCAGATATATAGATTCTATTTTGAATTTGTTGACAGCGGAGCACCAATGGAGAACAGATCCACTTAGAGACATTACTTACGTAATGATGGAGATGTAAATAACACATTTCATAACATACATGCAAACATCTTAATGCATTACTGAAGATATTCAGTAGGGAATCAGATTTACTCTACTGACTTACAAAATGGTACAGAGGTAGTAGTAACTAAATTTGTCACCAGTTACTGTAGTAACATTGTGCACCATGTTTGAAAATTTTACATTTCCTCTATCTATTCCTCTCCATAAAGGAGGTAACTCCTACAACTTCTCCAGCTACCCATCTATTGCCATCCTGTGGCCCCTATCTAAAATTCTTGAGAAATCCATCCATTTGCAGGTTATGACATTTCTTAACACACACAATCTCCCATCTATCACGCAACACGGTTTCCGTCAACATCACAGCACTACCACTGCCCTTCTGTCCTTCACTAATCATATCAACCATCACAGGAATGATAACAAATATGTATCAGCCATTTTCCTAGACCTCTCAAAGGCATCTGACATGGTTTCTCACTCCATCCTACTAGACTCACTAACATCACTATCCTTCACCTCCTCTACTATAGCCTGGTTCAGAAGCTACCTATCTGACAGGCTACAATCTGTCCAGTGGCAAGGAAATCTGACTGCACAACTTCCAACCACCATAGGAGTCCCACAGGGCTCTATACTGGGCCCACTACTATTTTTTATATTCACAAATAACCTCAATAACCTAAATAACTCTACACAGCATGACACACTCGTTCAATATGCAGATGATTTAACCTTGATCTGCTCCGCCTCATCTCCTACCACCATACACTCACTCAGGATACCTTCAACTCTGTAGGAAAATAGATCGCAGGTATCCAACTAACTCTAAATCACAAAAGACAAAATTGCTACTATTTTACCCTAATAGATCAAACCCCCCTCTCTTTTACCATAACATCTAAGTACAGCACCACCATCTCCCCCTCTAACCACACCAAACATTTGGGCATTGAAATAGACAATAATCTTCACTTTGATGTCCACATCTCACATACCATAAAACTAGTACACAAAAAGCCAGGTTCCCTATACAGGCATAGGTCCTGTTTCTCATAAAAAGCTAGAGTCACCCTTGCACAAAGCCATCGCCTCTCAACTCTATTATGTGCAGCACCAATCTTCAACCAAATCAGAAAGTGTGACCTAGACAAACTAGAATCATGCTACAATAAAATAGCCAAGTTTGCTACTAACTCTTCCTATAGAACCCATCACTGTATTGCACTAAAAGAACTAAAATGGCTTGAGTTACCACAGCTACTTAACTATCACCAGCTGGGTAAAGTCTACAATATTCTCAAATACCCTGAAAAAAAAACCTTAATATCCAACCTACTTACTGTCTACGCTGCAAACCGGTACCTCAGATCTAGTGAAAAATCTCTCCTCTCCATCACCAAGACCAATAATAATGCAGGGAAGGCACTCTTCTCCCACACCATTGCCAGAAATAGGAACTTTCTGTACTATTCCGTGTCTACTGCCCCCTCCATCACTAAATTCAAAAACTCCCTCAAATCACATCTCCTTAGTACCTGGTTATGTCCCTGTATCATATAACCTTACCCATACTGCTATTAACGCCCCAAATTGTCTCTGATCACCTGCTTGATCTTTGATCACCTGCATGCTTGTTTCATTTGAAAAGTTGAACATTTAACTGTAGAATTTACTTAATATATTTTCTTCTCTTGTCAATGTCTAACTGACATTGTCATTTCACCTATTTTTTTACGCCAGCATTTATTTGGAGTGTTTTTAGCTATTTCAAGTTATATTACTATGTTCACTTTATATGTTGTAACCTGTTTAATACATATTATTTGTGTATTATACCTGCTGTAATGATTTTGTACAATGAGATGCCGGAGCATTCCCAGGCCTTTGCTGAAAATGGACCTGGTGCAGTCGAATTTTCCGGGTTAAGAAATGTAAAATAAATAAAATAAATCAATTCTAAACCAGTGTTACTTTGAGTGCCCTGTTGCTTGCATTTGGTCACAGAATGGGGAAGTATTTACTGATAGAATAGCATTTGCGGTTGGTGATGATGACTGAGGAAGCAGAGGTCATGTTCACTTTTAGTAACAGTATACATCAGTAGTTGCTAGACAGGTAAGGGTAAAAGAAGGTTCTGTTGCAGCTGTTTGCACAGATGGCTAGGATAGGTAGCAGAACTTGAGGTTGGAACAGCAATGACTTTTGTGGGTGTATATATATATATATATATATATATATATATATATATATATATATATATATATATATATATATATATATATATATATATATATATATATATATACACACACAAAGAGTATAAAAATATTCCACACACACACAATATATATATATATACACACACACACACACACACATATATATATATATATATATATATATATATATATATATATTTATATATATATATATATATATATATATATCTACGTACATACATACAAACGGAAGAAATACTAAGCATTAGTATATAAACAGTACAGTTGCAAAAATAAAAAATAAGATTGACTGCAGTAAATGTCATCAGGCTACATTGAGCATGCTGTCCAGGACTTTTGTATTCTGCAAGTCATTACAAATTAGTCTACTGACAAAGCTGCAGGGAGTGAGCACATGCATATGGAAAGACAGTGGCATACTACAATGGAGAGTGTCCTGTGGATATGACAAAAGCTACTGATAGCAGTTGAGCTATCCACATTTGCATTAAAATGCAAAAAAAAGAAGACACTGTGTTAAGATAGTTTAGCTAAATGTAAATAAAGGATAGTACAACACAACTACTTCTGAAGTTAAGTGTTGACACCTCATTATTTCAGCATGGACCACATAAAAGACACATGTCCAGCAGACTAGATAACAATGGCCATGATTGCTTATGATCGGAAGGGAGATACATCCAAGAAAATCTGAGTTATTTTTTATGAAATGCAAACGCAGACCTTGGGACTCCTATGTTAATGAGTTTGCTTGATTTTTGAAACAGACAATGGAAGAACAGGCTTGTCAAAGAGTAATGGGTTGGCTGTTCTGAGTCTGATAGCCATGAACCCCCATGGTGTCCTAAAAGTGCTTCCTGATCTCTTTGTATTCATCTTACATCAAAGGAAGAAAAATCATGATGAAAATGGGTAAAGAGGAATTGAAAGAAGGAGAAACATTAACCCTGGAAAAAGCTTCAATAACTCCAACTAGGCATGAACAGCCAAAGGATACATTACTCCAAGTGAACCCTACTGTAATATATCTAAGTATGCACAATTAAAATTAATCATTTTGCAAAACGGATTGACTATACACATAATTTATTAATATGGTATCTAGTGTACAAGGACATGGCAAAAAAAGGAAGGCAAATAATGCTGGTAATGCAATTTTAGGGGTATTGGTAAAATATGCACACCCATCAGTCAATGCCAAACACTATTGCTACACACGGAGTCAGTAAGCAGAATTATCACAAACATATGTAATTAGTTGCAAAAACAGTGAGTAAGTATAACCACAAATTTTAACACAGCCTAAGGGCAGTCTATGATATACATTTATTTATTTATTTATTTGCAATTTGATTACCGGGGAAGTCCACTGGGCCTAATTGACCCATTTTCAGTGGAGGCCTGGGGAGAAAAGCTCCAAGATGCATTATACAATTTAGATACAAATGATAGTTAATATTAAAGATCTTATGTAGAATAGTTATTTATAAATGCATTCAGTATCATGCATATTTAACACATTCATTAAGCATGCATGGTGTATGAGAGTATTTATCTTTACACACATGCACACACGCACACGTGCACACACACACACACACACACACACACACACACACACACACACACACACACACACACACACACACACAGACACACACAGACACATGCACACATGCAGGCTAATGTAGTGATATAGCTAATTCTCTAGTTATAGCTATATTCCCATATGAATTCTTGAATTTGTCAATGGTACTCTATACATTTATAAAACTGTAGATTTCTATATCTAAGTATATATCTATGTATGTAGCTATATTTATCTAAAAACACAATAAATAGGCATTTATTTAAATTAATTTCTATATACCTAACACACACAAAGACACACACACACACACACACACACACACACACACACACATACACACCTACCTTCAAATTACAAAAATAAACTGTATACCAGCCAGTGGTACTGTTTTTCCATACACAACAAATGCTCAGAGCTAATACTGTCAGACAACACTTACTGATTCAAAGAGCTCCTAGACATTTTGCTGGGGTGGAGTAATGTCTGATAATTCCGTGAACACCAACAATCCAAACTTTCACTAATATAGGTATTTATGTGCCTCTAACTGTCTCATGTAGAAGTAGAGAAGGCATTAAGCAAGGTCGAGACCAGTGGATTCTTGTGCCAGTCAACAGTAGCTCTTGACTACTGGCAGACCTGAAACTGTACCTGTAAAACACCATGCCAAAGACATTCAATACTGCATGCAAAACAGGCTATATGCAATAAGAATAGAGGATCTAAGCATTCATCACCATCCACAAGGGTAAGACATCAAATGATCTCAGTAAGTGGGGACTCAGCAATCAGAAGAGCAATGTCTATCAGGCTTAAAGAAAGGACCATAAAGGAAGTCAACATTCCCTCAGACATTTTCCATCATTAAGCACAGTTGAATTTCCTAACACAAAACCAAATTATTTCTATCAGCAACAGCATCATGAGTTTGTCGCAGTTATGAACAGGCACTGCAATGTCATAAAAATAAGTTAATTTGGACACTGCTCATTAAAGGAGTATGATCATGTATGCACAACGACTGCCCTGACACACCATTGAATTATATCCTATATCTACCCCTTCATTTCTGCAGGTGACCCCTTCATTAATATCACCATGTATGAACAAGTACCGAAATAAAATAATTATCGCAAAGAAAAACACCTCATCACCAAAAGAACACCATCCCCAAGGTGAAACATGGTGGCAGCAGTATCATGCTTTGTGGTTGCTTTTCTTCAGCTGGAACTGGGGCTTTATTGAGGGTGGAGTGAATTAGGAACAGTTGCAAATACCAGTCAATTTTGGCCCAAAACCTTCAGGTGTCTGCTAGAAAGGTGAAGCTGAAGATGAAGAGGAATTTCACCTTTCAACACGACAATGACCCCAAGCTGACATCCAAATAAACAAATAAAGAAAAAATAGCTCTCAGCAACAGTAATTTACTCAAAATAGCAGGTTGTAGATGCCCCAAAAACTCGAGACTCGGATACCAATGTACACGAATTTTATTATAGAAAAGAGCACAACACTATAAGCTCATATGCTGGGTTGAGCGCTTTCATCTGTCACAACACAGATTTCATCAGAACCAATGAGCTCCTACAGTCCATTCATTTTATAACATTTTTGGTGCCAAAATCACTCAATCAATAGTTTTCAATTAAAAAATACTAATTTAAAAATTCTTAAGCTTACTAATTATATACAATAATTTATATACAAAATTTTTTAACATTATTTTATAACAATACAATCTACCTAATATTGTTAGCTTCTGTTGTAGTCCTATTGATAAAAATTATAAATATGTATAATTTTTACTGCCATCTACCTCATTGAAATATAATGTAACAATTGTGAATGAATGTCAGTAATAAATATCATGCATACCTTATATAGTGCACTGAATAAATATACACATATCTTGAATATAGATTCATGTTTAACTTTTTCTTTACATAAGCAAAAAATACAAATAAAAGTAGCCAATACCCTGTTGACGTAATACCAATGTCTATAGAATAACCTAAATGTGTGTGAATATCCTTGTACTTGTAAAATAATTCATGTATATACAAAAAGGGATATAATAATGTAAACAATATACTGTATTCCAAATACTAACAGATTAAATATTTATAATCCTGCTTGTACGAACAATGTCCTATGTTCTAAACTAGTTCAATGCCAAAAACGGTTTTAAACTGATATAATCGTTTATACCAGGAGATGTTGTTAGATCACACATATTTGCCATTTACTTTCAACCCATGCCAGATATGTCTTCCAATTTCCACCTCTGTCACTGATCTCTACCTGGTCTATGATGGCAAAAGTAAAGTTGTGATCTGTCCCCTTGTCTAAAATATGCTTACAAAGTGCATTTTTTGAATCACCCTTTTTTATCCTATACATATGCTCATATATACGTGTTTTAAACTTCCTCTCAGTTTTGCCTATATAAAAGGCCGAGCATTTCGTACAGGTAGCTATATAAACAATTCGTTGTGAGTTGCAATTCCCATTTTTGCATATTACCATGGTGTTGATAATATTATCTAACCTAATTTTTTGTGTAGTATTAATATAAGTACATTGTTTACAGGTGCCACATCTAGTGGTACCCTTCGTTTTCTTGTCACTTGTTCCTTTACTTCCATACTCCATTAATCTTTTAATATTACTTCCCGTTTTAAATACTGTACAAATCTCTGTTCCTACTATATGTCCGATAGGACCTAAAGTAGTGATCAAAGGCCAGTGTTTTTTAAGAATTTCAGTTATTAAACTGGCATAAGGATTGAATCTAATCACACATACTTTTCTATCCCATTCATTATTCGTATAACGCTGTGGTACAATACTGATCCCCAATAATGGTTTGTATTGGTGTCCCCATTGAGCTTTCACATAAGAAATAACATTCCTTAACATAGTCTTCGGATAACCTCTATCCTGAAATAATTTGGTGACTACCTCTAACTCACTATTCATGCTTTCAAAAGTGGATGACATTCTCGCTGCTCGGATACTCTGTCCCTTAACTATGTTTTTGAAAATATGTGGGGGGTGACAACTACTAAAATGAATGTAGTCATTCGAAAATGTGGGCTTCCTAAATATCCTAGAAGAGAACCCCGTCCCTGTGTTACCAATCCAAGTGTCCAAATAAGCAATGCCTGTTATCATATTGGAAAGTGAATCTCAAAAATTCTGTTGTATTATTGAGATAATCTATGAATGTTTGAATCATATCTGTAGTTCCTGTCCAAATGATAAAAACATCATCCAAAAATCTGGTGTATAACCTGATGTACTGGTAGAACTCACTTGGAAATATGTATAGGTTCTCCCACTCGAGCATGACTAGGTTGGCAAATATGGGGGCGCATGAAGCCCCCATGGCCACTCCTCGAGATTGTCTGAAATATTCACCTTCATGTGTTATATAATTATGTTCTAGGACAAGTCCCATTATATCCATAATGACATTTACTCTATCCCAACTACAACCTGAATATTTGCATAAACTGCTATTAAAGTAATCTAATCCAGTGGATACAGGTATACTGGAAAATAAATCCTGAACATCTATGGTGAGGAATGTCAAGTTTTTATCCCAAACTTCCATCGTAAGTTTGCTTAGAAAATCCCAGGAATCCTTGACCAAATGATCCACTTTAATACAAACTTGCTTGGTCCAATGATCTATTGTTTTCCCTATTTTAAAAGTTTTAGATTTGGATCCTGAGATGATCGGTCTAAATGGTGGTTTGTGCTTGTTTTTATGAATCTTTGGAATCCCTATAATGTGAGCCATAATCGGGTGTTCTGTTCTTAAAAAATCGTACAATTCACTAGTAATTCGGTTATCAAGTAAATATTCCTCTATCACTAGGTCTATACGTCTGTATCCGATGTTAACTTGATTTAAGGATACTTGTTCGTAATTTCCTGATTCATATAATATGTTATTAATTTCATTAAGATATTGTTGACTATCAAAAATCACTATCCCACCATTGGACCAAGCAAGTTTATATTAAAGTGGATCATTTGGTCAGGGATTCCTGGGATTTTCTAAGCAAACTTACGATGGAAGTTTGGGATAAAAACTTGACATTCCTCACCATAGATGTTCAGGATTTATTTTCCAGTATACCTGTATCCACTGGATTAGATTACTTTAATAGCAGTTTATGCAAATATTCAGGTTGTAGTTGGGATAGAGTAAATCTCATTATGGATATGATGGGACTTGTCCTAGAACATAATTATATAACACATGAAGGTGAATATTTCAGACAATCTCGAGGAGTGGCCATGGGGGCTTCATGCGCCCCCATATTTGCCAACCTAGTCATGCTCGAGTGGGAGAACCTATACATATTTCCAAGTGAGTTCTACCAGTACATCAGGTTATACACCAGATTTTTGGATGATGTTTTTATCATTTGGACAGGAACTACAGATATGATTCAAACATTCATAGATTATCTCAATAATACAACAGAATTTTTGAGATTCACTTTCCAATATGATAACAGGCATTGCTTATTTGGACACTTGGATTGGTAACACAGGGACGGGGTTCTCTTCTAGGATATTTAGGAAGCCCACATTTTCGAACGACTACATTCATTTTAGTAGTTGTCACCCCCCACATATTTTCAAAAACATAGTTAAGGGACAGAGTATCCGAGCAGCGAGAATGTCATCCACTTTTGAAAGCATGGATAGTGAGTTAGAGGTAGTCACCAAATTATTTCAGGATAGAGTTTATCCGAAGACTATGTTAAGGAATGTTATTTCTTATGTGAAAGCTCAATGGGGACACCAATACAAACCATTATTGGGGATCAGTATTGTACCACAGCTATACAATAATGAATGGGATAGAAAAGTATGTGTGATTAGATTCAATCATTATGCCAGTTTAATAACTGAAATTCTTAAAAAACACTGGCCTTTGATCACTACTTTAGGTCCTATCGGACATATAGTAGGAACAGAGATTTGTACAGTATTTAAAACGGGAAGTAATATTAAAAGATTAATGGAGTATGGAACTAAAGGAACAAGTGACAAGAGAACGAAGGGTACCACTAGATGTGGCACCTGTAAACAATGTACTTATATTAATACTACACAAAAAATTAGGTTAGATAATATTATCAACACCATGGTAATATGCAAAAATGGGAATTGCAACTCACAACGAATTGTTTATATAGCTACCTGTACGAAATGCTCGGCCTTTTATATAGGCAAAACTGAGAGGAAGTTTAAAACACGTATATATGAGCATATGTATAGGATAAAAAAGGGTGATTCAAAAAATGCACTTTGTAAGCATATTTTAGACAAGGGGACAGATCACAACTTTACTTTTGCCATCATAGACCAGGTAGAGATCAGTGACAGAGGTGGAAATTGGAAGACATATCTGGCATGGGTTGAAAGTAAATGGCAAATATGTACGGACGCAACAACACCTCCTGGTATAAACGATTATATCAGTTTAAAACCGTTTTTGGCATTGAACTAGTTTAGAACATAGGACATTGTTCGTACAAGCAGGATTATAAATATTTAATCTGTTAGTATTTGGAATACAGTATATTGTTTACATTATTATATCCCTTTTTGTATATACATGAATTATTTTACAAGTACAAGGATATTCACACACATTTAGGTTATTCTATAGACATTGGTATTACGTCAACAGGGTATTGGCTACTTTTATTTGTATTTTTTGCTTATGTAAAGAAAAAGTTAAACACGAATCTATATTCAAGATATGTGTATATTTATTCAGTGCACTATATAAGGTATACATGATATTTATTACTGACATTCATTCACAATTGTTACATTATATTTCAATGAGGTAGATGGCAGTAAAAATTATACATATTTATAATTTTTATCAATAGGACTACAACAGAAGCTAACAATATTAGGTAGATTGTATTGTTATAAAATAATGTTAAAAATTTTTGTATATAAATTATTGTATATAATTAGTAAGCTTAAGAATTTTTAAATTAGTATTTTTTAATTGAAAACTATTGATTGAGTGATTTTGGCGCCAAAAATGTTATAAAATGAATGGACTGTAGGAGCTCATTGGTGCTGATGAAATCTGTGTTGTGACAGATGAAAGCGCTCAACCCAGCATATGAGCTTATAGTGTTGTGCTCTTTTCTATAATAAAATTTGTGTACATTGGTATCCGAGTCTCGAGTTTTTGGGGCATCTACAACCTGCTATTTTGAGTAAAATCCAAATAAACAAAAGCATGGCTGGAACAGAAGAAAATTAAAGTTTTACAATGGCCCAGTAAGAGCCCAAACCCAAATCCAATAGAAAAAATTGGCTGACCAGAAGAGGGCTGCATACAAGAGATGCCCTTACAATCTGAGAGATTTGGAGCACTTTTGCAAGGAAGAGTAGGCAAATACTGTCAAGTCAACATGTGCTATGCTGATAGACTCCAACCCAATCAGACTGAATGCTGTTATTAAACCAAAAAGTGCTTCAACAAAGTATTAGTTTAAGGGTGTTGACACTTATGCAACCCGCTTATTGTATGTTGCTTGTTTTTTATATTTTTACCCCTTAATGATTTGTTTGTATGTCAATTGAATTGTAGAGGTTATAGGTGACATTAAAGGTGGGAAAAGTTTTGAAATGATGTATTGTGTTCTCATTTGTTATATCACAAACACCTGGCATTTTAACAGGGGTGTGTACACTATTTATATACACTGTACATAGATATGGAGACAGGAATACATAATAAGTTAAAAAATATGAGATAGAAAACTATTGATTGCACTGTGGCAATGACATGTGACTACATAGAACATGGTCTGCAGGACCCATTTATCCGAAATAAGCCACACATTAGTCTACTGCCAAAGATGTGGGGAGTGACCACACGCATATGCAAAGACAATGGTGTAATACAATGGAAAACATTCTGGGGAGCTAAAAGGATTACTTTTATCAGCTGAGATCTATGCATTCAAATTAAAATGTAGTAAAAAGCATAAGAATGAATGGCAGATGTTGCATGTAAAGATATTTCCAGCAAACCATAGCACTACTAACTACAAATCTAGCAGCTGACATCTCATTACTTCAAAGGGCAGCAGAAAAGACATACACAGAAACAACTGAATAACAATGACACCCTTTGCTTTCACTAGGAAGGGAGAGACATCCAAATAAATGGGAGTCATTCCTTATGAAAGGCAAGTGCAGACATTGGGACTGCTATGTAAATGAATTTGATTTTTGAAACAAAGGAAGGACAAGTTTCCCAAAGACTAATATGTTGGCAGTTCTGACACAGGTAGTCATGACCCCCCCATGGTGTCCTAATAGTGCTTCTGGATGTATTATGCATGTAACATCAAAGGAAAAAAAGATCATGTTGTGAATGGGGGATGTGTAAGTGGAGAAATATGTCACATTTTCAACAAGGATCCTTCTATAATATGTTCCAATTTGCACAAACACCAAAATTAACCAGGTTTCAAATATGTTGTGGTATGCACAAGCACTAAAATGAAACATTTCCCCAAACGACTAAAAAGATTCTAAACTGCTTTTACTTGCATCAATATGTACAATAACATGGCAGAAATGTGATGTTACGTAATGCGGATAATGCCAATTCAGCAGCAGATAGGTATGCATGTTGCTCAACCACTGCCAAGCAGTGCATCTTGACATGGAGACTTTATACAGAAATAAAAAAGCTAAATGTACATATTTACTGTTATAAATAATTCTAACCTTACATATTAACTGCACAGTCTTGTATACATGGTGCAAGTAAGCATTTTTCTTTATCCATACTCACAGCAACAGAGAAATAAATTAATTGTGTGATTCTGGTAATTGTCTTGATTAAACATATCTTTCCACGTGTATTTCTGCAAGTTACTATGTAATTTTATATATTTATAGAACTCTACATGAACATGTATATATACATCTTGCAATATATTTTTTATTTATATACATATGTATACACATAATACACAAACACACACACGCACACATAAATCTGCCTTCAGATAAAATTCTCCAATATTGCAGCAGTCATACACTATTTCCATACTCACCAAATGATCAGAAGTAATTCATTTGGAGAACACCTAGTTACAGAGCTCATAGCCACTCAATTGCCTCTCCCTAAGACAACTAGGATGGTTCAAACTCTCTAACCTACTAAAATACAATAAACCTCTCCTGACCCATCAACTGCTATACCAACCAAGTAAAATATCTGCCCTCTCTGTCCTTCTCACCTTCCAGAAAAATCATGCATCAACTAAGATCTTTCAATACCACCATACTGACTTTTATTAATTGCTTACATAGCTTAGGCCAATCTCTTTATTCCTATGCATTTGTTATGGCCTTGAACTCTCTACCCCCTACCATTAGATGTCTAAATAGTAAACATACTGTGAAATGCCTACCAACAGATCTCCTATTCAAAACTCGGGTATGTTCCTGTACATAACCAGAGTAATTTCACCTATTTCTGACTTTCAACATCCTGAGATCACAGGTGCACTGTGTAGTTTCACTTGATGCATAGTACAGTGAATTAGGTGTTTAGGCCACCTTTATAGTTATGATTTCTAGTTTATGACCCTGCTTGTCTATGGAAACTTCTTTTGGAATTTATGTTCAAGCAATTGTATATTTGTTGGATAATATATTGTTTAATTATTTCTCAGTATTCTAACCACTGTATAATGCATCAATTGTAAAACTGTGATTTTACTCATTTTATAAGTTATATGCTCTTTGTACAAGATAGCTAGGTTTATATAAATTTTTATTACTTTATTTTGTATAATTTTTTTACAATGGATCTGGGACTTTTCTCCATGGGCCTCCGATGAAAACGTTCACCCTGTGTCCAGTTGTACTAGCCTGGTAAACAAATGGAAAATAAAGAAATACATACCAAAAAAATAACTATGATAATAATTATTACTATCAGACACTCTAATTTGATACCCCATAGACCTACTTGCCTGGAACACCCTTATGACAACATGCCACAGATTTATGTATATTGTGTTTGCTGCCTCACACTGTCCAATGAACAAGTCCATACAGCAGTTTCTAACGTTAAGAACAGTCCAAAGCAACATAACATTTTTACAATTGCTGGACCAGAAACTGTACCTGTAAAACACCATTCACCAGTCATTCATTAATGGATGCAAAGCTGTCTATGTGGCAGATGAGGTGAGGATCTAGGTATTCATCATCATGCGCTAGGGCAAGCCATGAACTGATCACAGTAAATACAGAATCAGCAATCAGAAGACCATTATCTGTTAGGGTGTTCTAAGAATCCGTATGGAGTTACCCATTCCCATTAAAAGCTTGCCTTATTAAGCACAGAGCAGTTCCATGACACATAAAAAAAGTATTGCTATCAGCAACCCCATCAAGAGTTTGGCTAATGTATGAGCAAGCACAAGACTGTGACAACATGGACTCTTTGGGCCAGTGATCAGTACTGCAGTCAGACCATGTCTCCACAAGCAGTTCCATGACACAGCAATGGATTAGTTCTTTCATCAAATGCTTCATTGGTATCTCACAATATGCACAAACACTGAACTGAAGCAGCTCACCAGATGACACTTCCGGTGATATGACCATCTAGGCACAAGTACTGAAATGCAACCGTTACGTGCAACCATGCACAATTGTTAGCAGTTGAAGAGTTACCCAAACAATCTCTTCAGTCATATGTAGAGGCATGTCCAAGCATCAAAATAAACCATTTTGCAAAGTGACACCTAAAAGTACTATGTGCAAGTATGCAGAAGCACTAAAATGACACATTGAACCAGGTGGTCCCTTCATTCATATATTCAAGTAAGCTGAAACACAAAATTAAGACAATAATCACAGCAACTACTTTACTTGTACATCCAAGTATGCAGAAGCACAGAAAAACAAACAATCAACTTAGCATCCCCCTCTTTAATATGTTCAAGTATGCACAAATACCAAGCATGCAGCAGCACAAATAGTTAAACATTTACTGGAATGACTCCTTTATTAATAATGTGTACCAGTAAGTAGAAATACTGAAATACAACAATCACCACAGCGACCACAGCAACTACTTCAGTGATCTGTTCAGCTATGCAGAGGCACCGGTAAATAGGCGACCCCATCATTAATATGTACAATTAAGCACAAATGTCAATATGAAACGTATACCTAAACAACTGGTCACTAGTATGTTGAAGCATGACTGCAATAATGACACATTAATGAAGTGAACCCTTCATGACTATGTCCCAGCATACACAAGCACAAAAGTGAAACATAAGGATCCTTCAAGTATATGGCCAGGTATGCACAAACACCAAATTACATTTATCCAAGTGAGCCCAGAAGTAATATGTTCAACTATGTACATGTACAGAAATTAAAATTTCCCCTAGCGACCCCTAAAGTCATATGTCCACATATGCACAAGCACTAGAAAAGAAACAATTACCCATGCAGTCTCTTCAGGAAATGTATAGACATTTGCAAGCATGCAAATGAACCTGTTACACTAGTCATACTTTGTAATTAGTCGTACTCTGCAGAGCCAATAGAATGAATATTTTACCCATGTGAACCCCTTCATTAATATGTATGAGCATGCTGAAACACTGAGATAAAGTGTACATCCCAGCAAGATCTCCATTTATATGCCCAAGTACTGTAATGAAACACTTCCCTAAGCGACCCCTTGAGTAATATGTCAAACCTTGTACAAGTTCAAAAAATCAAATGGTTACATGAGTTCATGTTAGGCAGAGCCCCTCACTGACTCTCTTCAACAGAAATCTTGACGAGTGGATGGGAGATCGTAGGTTTACCCAGTGGGTAATTTCTGTGTCACTACTAGACAGAGGCACAGTAAAATAAACCCTAAATGGGCATAGTATTCTCATTCCAAGGGGTGGCGAAAGTCACACACACTCGGGCTAGGCTTATAAATGCCCTAGGGCAGATAGCCTAGTATGAACCTATGAACCTATAATCTCTTCATTAGTATATTTTTGCATGTGCAAGCATGGAAATTATCCATTTACCCAAGTGACCACTTCAATAATATGTTGCAGTATGCATACACACAAAATTAAAACATTAACCCCAGCAAACAATTTACTTATAGATCCAGGTATGCAGAGGCACACAAATCAACAATTTAAGTAAGTGACCCCTTCTTCCATTTCAGCAAATAAGCACAAACATCAAGCATGCACAAGCACAAATGTGAACCATTTACACAAGTTAACCCTTCATTAATAAGTCCCAGTATGCTGAAATACACAAACTACATTTGTTACCCCAGCAGCCACTTGAACGATCTGTTCCAGTATGCAGAGGTACAATGAAATAGGTGACCCCTCCTGTAATATGTACAAATAAGCACAAATACCAATATGAAGCATATAACCAAGTGGCCCTGCGATATGTCCCAGTATGCATAACTATAGTAATACACATTAACAAAGTGACCCCCTCATGACTATGGCCAAGCATTCACAATCAAACCAGAAACACCCAATTGAAATTGGTATCCAAGTGACCCCATCATTAGTATGTCTAGCACACTACAAATCCATATAACTTCTAGCACCCCCTTCTATCATTTCAAAAAGTTCCTTAAAACCCACTACTTAACTAACTGGTTATGCTCATGTTACACTCCAGGTTAAATCTAATTGTGTCACATGTTCAGATAAGTATAAACAGATTTGCCCTAAAAAGCTTGTAAACCAAGATACTGGTAAAAAAAAACTTTATTTTTTTAAGTTTTTGATTATGCACCTCAATGTTTTTACTATGTACCTCAATGACTGTCTATTGTACTAACTAAAACTGTTAATGTTTAACCTATTATGTATTAAAATCAATTGTATGTTCTATATTTTGTTCTCATGGACTGCATTCTATTGTACTGTGGAGCTTTTCTCCCCGGGCCTCTGCTGAAAATGGACCTGTATCCAGTCGGACTTTCCCGGTAAAGAAATGTAAATAAAATAAATAAATAAATATCCAAGTCTCCATATCTACTATAATGACAGGGACCTCCTCAGACATATGCTCAAATATGCAAAAGCACTGCAAAAGAAACAATAACTGAATCTAGTTCTTCAAAAATATGTGTATACATTAACAAACATCATACATGATCCTTTTCCCACAAGTGACACCTTCACTCATTTGTCCAAGTTAACACAGGCACTAAAATGTTTAGCCAAGTTACCCAATCATTAATATCTCTAAATTGCAGATAAACACGAAAATAAAACATATATCTCAGCAAGCTCAACACCTATATGACCTAGTACCAAAATGAACCAGTTACCCAAGTGACCCCTACAGTAACTTGTCCACCCATGCACAAGTAGTAAAGAATGGGACATTTAGCAGAGCAATCTCTTCACCAATATATTTAGGCATGTTGAAGTATTGACATGAAGCATTTTCCCACGTAACACCTTTTGTAATATAATAAATACAATAATATTTTATGCTTATTTAGTTAATTTATTTAAATAATTATTGTTTGATGCATTATGACATGATACTTTAAGCATAAATTATAAGGAATGTAGAATAGTTAGACAACCTGTGTTGAAACCTAAAAAGAATCTGGAGAAGACTCTATACACTGTAATAAGATTCAGGTTGCAATACTAACCTATTACAACCTAACAGAGGAAGGTAATTGATGTTTAAAGCTTTAATACCAGTCACTTGCACAACAACATTACAAAATTCATGAACTGCATTAAGAACGCGTTTCACAAATCACGTGGAAGACAATCAGGGAAATACAAAAGTAATGGATTTCCAATACGCTGTAATTAAACATCATGTACTGAAACTCTCTTGGACAAAACAACATCCGTAGTTGAGGCACAGCTTCAAGAATTCTTATAAAATAACAGATAAAATCATACATCTGTTTTAATTTTTCAACAGGTTGAAAGACAGCAAACATGAATTGAAAATTGGTTGCAGTACTTTGGATAGTCATTTTCATTGGTTCATAAGTAAATTCTAGGTTATTATTCTGCTGAGTATTGCAAGCCTAGCTAACAAACAGAGGTCAGGATTAAACCCTGTACCTTGTATGTGTGAAGTAAAGACCTTTACTATTGTGCCAGCCACATCCCTATGCCAACTCTTCCTCAAGGTATGTAATATATTATTTTTTTTAACCTTAACTTACATAAAAAAAATGCAAAAACTATTTATTTATCTTTGGAAATGGATTAGAAAACACTTAACCAGATAACCAAAAAAGAAAAAAAGAAAGCACGAAGATGTAATGCGAGCTAGGACTGATTTATTTAGTGCTTTCATCAGGTCTATATTAGAACATCAAAGT
The DNA here is from genome assembly GCF_019279795.1 of Protopterus annectens. Taxonomy (NCBI): domain Eukaryota; kingdom Metazoa; phylum Chordata; order Ceratodontiformes; family Protopteridae; genus Protopterus; species Protopterus annectens. Next base: position 250,775,828 of record NC_056726.1, read on the forward strand.
TTCAGAACTTCGAATGTTCTAATATCGACCCCTATTCAGCAAAAGCTGAAAATAGCAAGTGACAGAAAACCGAATTCTTTCATAGGGAAACAATCCGGTTGTCTGTTCCTGTCACTTCGCTATATTCAGCACTGTGGTGAAAGTTACGGGTTGGGTTCAGGTAAGTGTGCGATTGTGTGGACGTGAAGGTTCGAGTGTTTTAGGTGAGTTAGGGTTAGGGAGCGGGTCAAGTAAGTGTGCGAATGTGTGGATGTGAGGGTTAGGCCGGGGTAGGTGAGTTAGTGTTAGGGCACAGGTGAGGTGTGTGTGCAATAGTGACGGACCTTAGAGTTAGGGTTTGGGTTAAGATAAGTGGGTAGATAGTGGTGTATGTACAGTTTAGTGTAGGGTTAGATGCAATATTTTAGGTGTATGTGTGTGGATTGCTGTTTGTTTGGTGTGCTTGTGTTGCGTGTATGTGTTTTGGAACATCAATTTTTTTCCCTAGGAAAAAATTCGCTGTTCTGTATGTTCGATGCTTTCAGCATTCGCTGAATAGGTGTTGATATTAGAACATTTGAAGTTCTGAAACTTCGATGTTCTAATATAGACCCCTTTCATCAACAAGTTACATATGACTTCATCAGAATCAATCATTCTAAAGACGTCATATGTAACTTGTTGACGAAAGTGCTAAATAAATGGATTAGAAAATTAAATGCACCACAAAACAGATTAACTGTCCATATGCAGCTGCTCTCCAATTATTATACTGCATATCCAAATTAAATGAATTCTACATAATTACTTTCTTTAGACATTTACACGGATAACCACTCTGTAATGCTTAAAACAATTACACAAAAAAAATGTTTAATTCTAAAATCTTAATTAACTGAACCCACAAGTTAGAATTAAACTACGCTGAAAAACTACCTTTGTCCAGTTAGAATTTCCCGGTAAACAAATGTAAATAAATACAGAAATATCTACACAGAATTATGAGCCAGCAGCAAACAGGAAAAATATGCCGATATGCAACCAAGACAGCAAGTGGTCTCCAAAATTACCAAAGATGAGAATAAAGCTTCAGACAGAATCACAGCATACAGAAATCATGAGTTCAGGAGCAAAAGAACTGTGATGATTTATTTAAAACAATGCAGTGCAGCTATTGTATATCTTACTGTCACTTTGCATACATTAATCTGCAAGCTGGGAGTAGTCATCAGTTCCCCTTGTGACGTGGAGATCCTGCAAGAGGGTCTCACCCAAACAAATGACTGGTGTCAGCAAAAGGGCCTTAAGCTGAATACAAAAAATGCATCATTATCCCCTTTGGAGAGAGTGACGTCTACACAAATTATCACATTAATAACAATGTCCTAGGCACACAGTCAGCCATGAGGGATTTGGCACCAAGATTGATAACAACCTGACTTTTGAACAGCATGTTGCTTCAATTGTACGGAAAGCTTTCTACATGGACCACCTCATAAGTAAGGGTATCTCATCCAGGGACAAGGAGGTAATAACATCCCTATAGTCTTCCCTTATAAGGCCTATTCTTGAGTACAACACCCCATTCGGCATGTAAACTGCAAAGTACATGCAAAAGCTGGAGAGACCACAGAGGTTCCTCACCAGTTGAATCCAGGGCCTCAAACATCTAACATACACAGATAGGCTAAAAGTCCTATCCCTCTACTCTGTTTCATACTGTGACCACAGTAGCCTACTGATACAAGGTTATCCTGTTTTTCCACCTGAGAAATGGTTAAGAAATGACTTACAGTTTCAGAGCAGTCCTTGGTCAATTGTGATTGTTTCTTAAACACAAACTTGTCTTTACTTTGGCTTATTAATAGCAGTACAAAGAACTGCCTGCTCACACCCTTGTTCTCCCCTCCCCCTTCCCTGTTTATTACCTTAAGATAATCCCAAAGTTAATAAATATTACCTGTGGCAGGCACCATTTTTAAAACTACAAACACCCTTGTCAATATCATATGTTCATTTATCAGTTAACTCTGTTACCTGATTGTTTCCAGCCCCCTCATAAGAGCAACTAACAGGGTCTCTACCCGCTTCACTCCCCACCCTGCCCCCTATTCCCTCCCGCCCCCAGTGGTCCCACCTTTATTACACTCACAAACCCCTCCCACCTTTCCAATAGCCAACCACAGCGGTAGCCCAACACTACTTCCTCCATTTTCCCACTACTATCACACCTCCTCAACTAACATGTACAAGCATACCTTACCTATGCTTCCTGCATGCACTCTCCTTGCATATCTTACATCCTACCAAAGCTCCATCATTCCCCCACTCAACCACTACCACTGTACTACAACTCACACCATCACTCATGTCTCACCCTCACTCAGCTCCCCTCCTACCAACTCAAGAACCATCCCTATGCACCCCCCACATATTCTACCAACTATTTTACTCAAACATAAAGCATCCCTACAACTTAACATAGTAACCCTCCCACCATACCTATTACCCACAGAGCACAATCATCAAGTTTCCCTTATAAACAAACACATTCAAAAACTGAGAAAACTAATAACCTCATGCATATCAAAACTAGCCCTAAGTGGAGACATCCACCCCAACCCTGGCCCTACCATCTCCAACCCCAATCCTCATAATCATAGGTTCATAGGTTCATAGTTTAGTACTTGGGGTTGGGAGGGTGGCTTAATGACTAAGGTGTTTGCCTTACAAACACAAAGTGCAGGGTTTGAGTCTCACAAGAGATAATTGGATAGGCTTAAAATGACTCGCAAGGGCAGTTAGCTTAGTACTAAACTATGAACCTATGAACCTATAATCAGACTAGAAACCACAACTTCTCCCATATTACAGCCAATAGAAAGCCATGTGACTTCCTTCTACTAAGCCTAAATATTAGAAGTATATCCAACAAAGTCCATGAACTCCATGCCACCATAGACTTGTACTCCTCAGATATAGTCATCCTGACAGAATCCTGGCTAAAACCTCACATTACCAGTGAGCAAATACTCCCTACAGGTTATGGCATACTAAGATAAGACCAGCTAAACAAGAAAGGAGGCGGTGTAGCTATAATATTTAAACAGCATCTAAACATCCACTGTCTCTCACTTGCTGACCTGGGCTGGCTTGAGCTTCCTCACCTCCTTCAATGGTATCAACTCTCACTCGCCCACAAACTAGTAAACCATCCACTAAATGTCCCATTCCTCCAGAATCTACTCCAACCCTATCGCACCACCAGACCACTAAGATCCAGCAACAAAAATCACTTGCAGATCGCTAAAGCCAATAACTCTGCTGGTGAAGCACTATTCTCTTGCGCCATAGCCAAATTATGGAACTCCCTCCCACCCATGTTTACCTCCATACCATCATGTACCCACTTCAAAACTTTACTAAAAGCGCACCTAAAAACATGCTGGCTATGCCCTTGCAACTCCCACTCTTAATATCACCCACCCCATCTAGCCACTAACTTTCTTTCCACTCCACTAACTACCTTGATTATAGCAAGCTCAGATGCTCATAAGCCTAGTACTTATTAGGCAGCAGGAACTTCTTATTGTAACATTTGTTAATGCCTGTTATGTACTTCACAGATAAAGATTCTAGTTGTCTACTGATGTACTATGTTCTTCATCTGTAAATATGTTGTAAGTAATTGCTATGTAAATTGTTAATCGCTATGTAATCCAATGTAACTACTGTCTGTTTGTTTTAACTGTGGAGCTTTTCTCCCCAGGCCTCCACTGAAAATGGACCTATGTCCAGTCAGGCACTCCCGGTCAACAAATATAAATAAATAAATAAATAAATAAGCCAAATGATAAAAATTAACACCACTAGCAAGAAAGTGTAACTGCACAGGAAAAATAAAAGATATAACATAAAAAATGTAACAGTCCCTGTACAGAATCCACCCAGGCGGTCATTCAATTCTCACCAGTTCACTCGCAAAGTAATGTCTTTTCAGACTTTGAAATGAAAAATTTCTCGATGTTCCAAAACGGAAATACAAGGCACTCAGTTCATAGAACAAATGTCTATTCAGACCTCCCAAAGCACTTGTTTAACATCCAACAATAATCCAGCTTCAAATCTGAAGTAAAACACCAGGAATTTTTATTGAAGCAAAATGGTAAATGCTTTCACTATACAGCTTTATCAAACCATCACAAATTCACTTCTAAAACAGGTGAATATATATGAAATCTAAGCTTGAATTAATTGGCATTCCAATAATGAATTAATCAATCAATTACTAGTTTAAAGACATACTAAAGCACTAATGCAAAAAAACTACCTACATAAGTAGCTAAATAAATAACTAAAAATGAAAAAGTAATATAAATGCCGGTGCTACAAATACTCATAACATATATACATATATTAGAAGTTTTAAATATGAAAAAATATTCCATATAAAAAAGCCTTGCATGTGAAAAAATCATGTACATAAAAACTCATATATTTGAAACATTATATTTATTGCACAAAACATTAATATTTAATATTTCTCCCTTTAAGAGTAGTTTTTAAAGGAATTTTTTCATTCAACCCAGGGGGGTTATGTGCTTGCAACCTAATTATCCAACCGGCTTCTATTTGTTCTGTACGATTCCTTATATCTCCCCCTCTTTGATTAGGTATGTTAATATGTATCACAATGAACTTAAAAAAGTGTGTGGGTCCATTCTGTAATACATGTTTTGAAAGTGCATTAACTTCAGATTTTATTCTAATCTGGTATTCTGACTTCTCAGAGGTGACCTCTGTCTGGCATACAAGGTGATCTCAGACCCTGCCTTGATGGGACTGCTGCATATACGCAAGTCAAGCTCCAGTTGAGTAACCCACACAGGCAGCCTCAACCTGGCAAGTGACATCAATAGGACTTGTTGGCAGGGCAGATTTGTGCAACAGAGACTCCTCCATCTATGGAATATACTCCCTCTCCACGTCAAGCAGACTACCCCTTTACCCCTTTTTAAGTGCAACCTGAATAACTGGATGGGAAACAGAAAATACATCCCTGGGATTCCACGCATGTCTCTGCTGGACAGGGCCACCTAGTTCTGATTTGTCGATGGATTGGCTAAACTCTTGGGTAGGCTTAAGGGCCTCAGGGGCAATAGCCTAGTAACTTCCTATGATCCTGTAATCCTAGGTGAACACTTAGGTAATCTGTAGCACCATGCATAAGAACAAGAAATGAAACAGTTACCCATGCAATTGATGGAGTAATATGTATACCTATATATATATATATATATATATATATATATATATATATATATATATATATATACTATATATAGTAATACCTATATGCAATCATTGCAGTGAACTATTTTTCCAAGGGCCATTTTAAATAATATGCGCAAGTATGCAGACTCACAACAAAGAAAAAGTTACACAAGTGACCACTGCATTAATACGGCCAATCATGCTGAAACACAGAAATAAATAAGTTAGCCCAGCAACCACTTTGGTCATATGTGCAAGCAAGCACAATGAAAAAAAAAAGAAAAATCAAACATTAATCCAAGCGACACATTACTCATGTCCAAGTAAGCACAAACAACAAGCGTGCACAGTCAGAAATGTTTAACATTTAACAAAGTGAACCCTTCATGAATATTGCCAAGTATGCAGAAACACCAAGTAAAACAGTTACCACAGCAAACACTTCAGTTATATGTTCAAGTATGCAGAAGCACATTTAATTGGGCAACCCCTTCCTTTGTATGTCCAAGCATGCACCAGCACTAATCTGAAAACATTTACCATATGGATCCTTCAAAACTATGACCTGTTGAGCACAAAGAACAAGATGAACTCACTAAATTAGGTATAAATCCCTATGTCACAAGATGGGTTGCCAACTGGCTCATGGACAGAACCCACACTGTGAAAGTAGCAGACTCCAAATCAGACTTCAGACCAGTGACAAGTGGAGTACCACAGGGTTCAGTCCTGGGTCCTCTCCTGTTTGGTATCTACTTCTCTGACTGCAAACTAGGAGCCATAATCAAAACTCCTAACGATGTGGACTTCCTACAAAAGGGCCTTACTGAGACAGATGACTGGTGTCAAAGCCATGGTCTCAAGCTCAATGCCAAAAAGTGCATTGTCATCCCCTTTGGTAAAAACTCTGTACCCATGAACTACCACATAGGCAGTAGTCTACTTAACACCAAAAGTGTGATAAGAGACCTTGGGACACAGGTGGGCAGTAGTCTCTCGTTTGATAATCACATCGTCACAGTGGGCAGGAAATCCTTCTACATGGCACACATCATCACAAAAGATTTCTCATCCAGAAAAAAAGAGGTCATTGTTCCCCTCTACTCATCACTCATTAGACCCATTATAGAGTAGAACACCCCTTTTGGTATGTACCTCATAAGACATCTGCAACAAATGGAAATGCTGCAGAAATACCTCACAAAGAGGATTACTGGCCTCAAACAGATGCCCTACGCAGACCAACTCAAAAAACTCCAGCTTTACTCCATCGCATATCACCTACTCAGAGGTGATCTCTGCCTAACATGCAAAGCTATGTCAAACCCAGAGCTATTGGACATGCTCCACTTAAAGAAATCCCAATCCCTCCGAGCTACATGCTCTAGGGACCTAAACGTTATCACCACAATAAACAGAACATGCTGGAGGGATAGATTCCTGTCCCAGAGACTTTGCATACTCTGGAACAGACTACCTATCTATGTCAAACAGAGGTCCTCATTAGCAGTCTTTAAGAAAAATCTTGACGATTGGATGGGTAATAAGAAATTCACCCCGGGGATCACTTCTGTGATTCTGCTTGACAGGGGCACAGGAAAACAATTTTCTTGGGTGGCGAAAGCCAGGGTACCTTTTTGGCTAGGCTTGTATAGGCCCAAGGGCCAATAGCCTCGTACCTACCTATGAACCTATGAACCTATGATACTGAAGTTTCTCAAAAGTCAGAGCTACAAGTGAATATAACTTAGGGAAGAGAAAAATGATAATATGAGTAGAGCAAGCTCTAAGTGAGGGAATACTTTAAATGCAATGGCAAATGCATTAAAAAGTATAATATTGGCCAGTGTAAGCATGGTCATGAGAAGCAGAGTGAGTGGCAGCTTAGCAAATGAATGATGGTCAACCATTTATATGCTTAGACTGAGCTACATGTGGCAGAAGGTGTATGAAATGTAACAAGAAGGGGCATTTTGCTGTCAGTTGTAAAAGTGAGCTAGTAAAAGATGTAGCTACTGAGGAAAAAAACTGAGAAATGTATTCAGAAAGCATTTTCCTGGGTCAGTGACTGCTATGCCAAACACCAGATTAGACTGAAAAATCAAACTCCTAATACATGGGGCCATAGAAAGACTGCCATATGGGCTGAAATTACTGTAGTATCATGTGCTGCATATATAATTATCTTGAAGCATCTGCAGGGTCTGAATGGAGAGATTATAAGGGTTCCGATGTAGAGATGATAAGGGTGCAAATGGAGTGATGATCAAGGTCCGAATGGAGAGGAGATGATAAATCAGCAAGAAAAGGAGATAGCATTGCTGGAATTGAATCCACCCTCAAGTCTTAGTGAGTACCTCCATGAGATGGACCTTGTTTCTCACAAAATCTCAACAAGATGACATTTATATATACACTTTATTTTATATAACATATATCATGGACAGAAGTAGGTTAAAAAATGAAAAAGACAGCTGGATGCACAAGACCTAGGATAAAAAAGTGCCCAGTCATGGCAGACCACTGGAAAAACTGACAGTGTACAATCCTTAACACATAGAAACATTCTTACAATGGGACTAGGCCAGGCTCAGGGGAGGATGCCCCCCCCCCCCCGTTGTACAAGGAAGTAGTCGTCCATAAAAATCCAAAAGAAATGAAGGGCCAAAACAGAGCCATATAGATGATACAGTGGACTACTGAGGATAAGAAATATGTTATATATTGTTACTATTATGCTAGAAGCCCAGAGTTTCCAAACTGAAGATATACAATAAGGTTATGAGGTAAAATTAGAGGAAAAAAACAGTTACACAAGAAAAAGTGTCAGAAGCTTCAAATACAAATGTGTGTTCATTAATACATTATATAGACCAAAAAAACTTAGGCCACTTGGAAAATGAAGTGGCTGAGGGAGTGCAAACGTATAAAGAATAAAATCTAGAGATTTTTGAAAGGTATAAAAAAGAAATATGGTCATGGGAAAGAAGAGAGATCTGATATGGTGCAATATTTATGAAAATGAGAAAAAACAAATTAATCAATACAAAAAAGCAGCCCCAAAGATATTTTAAGAGAAATACAGGCAAAGGCATCCAGGTGTGAAATTTTTCACAATACAAAAAATAAAATCTAGAAGGAATGGAGAACAGAACATTAGTACAGAAGTTAAAAATATAGAAGCTAAAGCTATGGAATACCTGTGAAGTGAAGGGTTTATTGAGAATTTCTAACACAGGTTATATCACAGCATGATTGAACAACAATTCCCCAAGTAAGGAGAAGCGGGAGGGGCAGGAGATATCTGAAGAAGAACTATGGACATGGGAAAGAAAAATAGATTTAATATGGTGCAGTATTTATGCAAAGCTGAAAACAAAACTAATCAATACAAAAAGAGCAGCATCAAAGTAATTTGAAGATAAATATAGGAAAAGGCATCCGAATATGGAAAATATTACAATACAAAAAAATAAGAAAACAAAGAGGAAAGGTAGAAAAGATGATAAGTAATGCAGAAGTTAAAGAAATAGAAACGGAGGCTATGGATTGCCTTTGAAGTGAAGGATATAGTCTAGGAAATCTAGTTCTGATAACATCACAGTAGGATAGAGCAATGATCCTCAAATTAAAGAGAAACCAGTGGAGCAGGAATAATCTGATCAGTTGCTATATGAAGATACCTTGGAGCCTCCCACAACAAAAGTTCAGCTGTAGCTGTACAGCAAAGGAAGGAACAGAAAGCTGTGGCAACTCTGACACAGTCAATGTTGTTGTGGCGTGATAGGCCAGTGACTTCCCATATGAAAGTGCAACAGATGGCACAGATGAAACTGAAGAGAATGTGGCACAGGAAGATGCTCTGGAACTTTCTGTAGAATGCCCACAAAAATGGACAACAAAGAATGTGCCCTCAGTTTAGAAGAAAATTATCTAAGAGAAGACTTGCATGATTTAACAGAGATAGACAGACATTAAGATCAATAAAAGAAATAGAGTACAGGAAGTCAATAAAAACCTCAAAAGTTGGAAGTTTCATAAAACAAATGAACACAGTAATTAGGACTGCTCGTAGGGATTTATGCAAAATAACAGAAGTAAATAGGATATATTACTGTGCAGCTAAATTAATAGCAGATGAAGTCTTACCACAAAAACAAGGGTGGTAAGGGAAAGGAAGGTGAGAAATAAAATGCCATCATGGAAGTATCAGTTATAGAAAACTATAAGGCAATTAAAACATGGTGTCACTTTTAGAAAAGTAATGAAGAAGGAACAGATCAACAAAGATACTCAGAAAGATAGACTTGGTAAAAACAATGTGCAGTATCAGAACAGATCAGGATTTATTGTGCACTATTGCATATAATAAACTAAAAATATAAGCACAGGCAGAAAAACTTAGAAGATATGCAGATAAATGTAAAGAAAAAGTAGAAAATAAGCAATTTATTGATGACCCATAAAGTTTCATAGAAACTTGGGAAGCAAGGCAAAAGGAACTGAAACACCACCAAAAGAAAAGAAAAGAAAAGAAAAAAGAAATAGATACATTTTGGAGAAATATCTTTGAAGATCCTGCGGAACATATCAAAGATGCTGAACAAATAGAAGTAAAAGAAAGAATAAGAAGTTTAAATATACAGGATATGAAATGGGATGAAGTAATGGCCTGAGATATTGAAACAAAGTTAAGAAAAGCTCATAATTGGAAAACCCCAGGCCCAGATGCAGTACCTAACTTCTGGCTAAAAGTATTAACATCTTTATATAAAGATTTAGCCATGAGTAAGAATTGTTTATATGTACACCCTGGATCAACAACCTGGTTAACAACAGGAAAAACAATACTCCTAGTTAAAGGACAACCACGGGTTATGATGCTTGTTTGCTACTTCCAGATGTTTTTTCCCCCCTACCTGTCAATCTCGCCTCTGAAAATAAATACCCAGGCATGAGAGAGCATTATGTTTCTATCATTTCCTGTCTTTCTGCTAGTGGTACAGCTAGCCATCTTTCCTAAAAAAAATAATCTTGCGCTCTTGCCGGTAACATCAAGCCTTCCAACAAGTCGCCCATCACTTTTCAAGCAGTACATAATGAAACATGCCCCCCCCCTGGCTATTGTCGCCCTGGAAATGCCTTTATTTCAGTTATGCATGCCTTCCTGCATGTATTCTCGCTCCCTCAGCCTGCCCTCTCATACATATTCACTCATGCAGAGAAGGAACTTCTTTTCAATGTCTACGTTCAGAGACGGCTTTAATTTTTGGAAGGAGGATATATCAGTTAACAGCATTACGAGCATATTCCGACTGAATCATTTGTTGCAGTCTAGTAAGTGCAGAGTTTTTTATTTGTTTAAAAGCTCCATCCCAGCTTATTCTCACTGTGAAAGTACGTTTTACAATTGTGTTGACTTTTAACATAATGATATTTATGCCTGGCAGTAAATACACTTGAGGAGCCGAAAAGGTTGTAGTTCTGTATGGGGTTGCACGTGTACATTGTACGCTCTGCATAACAACAGTTTTTTTTTTTTCCCTCTAGTTATACATGTGCTACGGGAAGCAGATTGCAACAGTGGGAGTACATACACCTGATTTATTGAGTGATTTCACTGTTAGTTCTGATTTTTAAGCAAATGCTCTCAATAAATCAAGTATGTTATTCCACTGCTTTTTTCTGCTTCATAAATTTTACTGTTGGACTACTGGTTCTCTGGTGCTTGCTTTTTGCAGCATTAATTTTAGTTCTGCCATTAACAGCATTGTTTGCATTTTTTTACAAGGCAGGTTTCATTTTCTTTGTCATAAAGTGGCAAAGTGTAATATCACTGTGGAATGCATTCATTGTAAAGAGTTTCATAATATGCCTGTTCAAGGAAAACTTGTTCTTAAGGTTTTAAAGTTGCATTTCACAGTTCTGCCTGCTTTTGTGCAGACTAACAGTGCACCTAGTATAAGTTATAGAGCAAATGTATTGCTTTGTGCTGCATCTATGTGCTCCTCAGCTGATGATAAACTTTTTTGTTTGTCCAGAATTTTGAAATGCATGCTGAGGCAAAGCATGCAGTTCTATCAATGTTTTGAATGAAGTGGTATGCCTGATCTTGGAAAAGTAGTATACAGGAGTCATTTCCCTCTCCACATCTTGTAAATTGTAGTGCTGCAACTGTGTTCAATTGTTCTGCCAAGCTGCTGTATCATTTGTCAGGTGAATTTGGGTTACTGTATGTTCATAGAATTTATTTCTAATTAGAATTTGTGTATTTAAAGAATGGGACTGTTTCATTTTGTGGAAAATATTAATGTTTAAAGTTCAGAAAACTGGAGAGTTATTTTAGTTTGGGGCATATTAGAACAGTTTTAGTGCTTGAAATGTCTAGTACTAGCTAGACACACCTGTAGATTTTAGGATTGCATATTGAAAACCACTGAAGGCTTACATCAATGACTTTTTTATCTAACTTACTTTATACCTTACTTTTTACCTTACTTTATACCTTACATTTTACCTTACTTTATACCTTACTTTTTACCTTCCTTTATACCTTACTTTTTACCTTACTTTTTACCTTACTTTATAACTTACTTTTTACCTTACTTTATACTTTACTTTTTACCTTACTTTTTACCTTACTTTATAACTTACTTTTTACCTTACTTTGTTACCTGAACTAATTAGATACGAAGCAATCATTCATTCTTTTCATTCTGTGGGGACTATGAGGACACAGAACACGGAAGTGGCTTTATTTAGTGGAATTTTAATTTTTATGCTGATTTATCTGCTTGGACAGAAGAAAAGGTTAAGCAAGAGAAATGGATGTAATTGTTTTATTCTGTTTAGTCGTATATATTTTTTTTTAATTTAGTACAGTTAGCATAAAAGTTTGCACTCCCTTCCAATTACTGCCTAAAGTATAATGCTAAATGGATGAATGAATGACTAAATAAATTAATTATTAAATAGAAAGTTATATTTATATCTCCAGTTTTGCGTTCATGATTTCATGTGAAATTTGCCTTTTCGTGAGGTTATCAAAAGGTACTAGGGAATCGTCATACAATCTATGTAGAAGATTCTATAGGAATGGGAAGTGTACTAATTGGTTCTCTGACAGAGTGGCTGATGCATGTATCACACTACCAAATTACATTAAAGCAAGTACTAGATATTTTTAACAACAGCCTGGACACTTATTATGGGAAAATGTGTTTTTTGGTATATTGGCAAGCTGGAAGGGCATTAATGCCAGTGCTTGGAATATTTGTATGTATGCACAGTAATAAGAAAAAATATTGCTTATTAAAAACAGGTCAGAATCCAATATCAGCTTGTAGTAGTGTACAATGCATAGTTTATGGGTTGGCGCAAGGATAACTAACTTGTGGGCCATTTTCTGTCCATCCAATTACCCTACGTAAGAATACAAACCTGCACCTTGGGTCTGCAAAGTAAACAACTTAAACATTATGCCAACCTTAATTTGTTATACAAGACTGGCTCTTAGTCAGCAGCTGGTACATACAGATGATTCCTTGTAACAAAATGTTAACTAACAATGGTGTCCTACAAAGTTTGCACTGAGTTACTGGTTGAGAAGGCAATAACAGTGATTACATCACAGCTATTGCATGACTAATGTGAAATTTATTCTGCAATAATAGTCTGTGCATACCGACTATAGCACTTGGTTATGATTTCATTTTGATAATTGTTCAAGCTGAGCCACATTACTAAAGGGGCAACTGGGGTCACTGATTCATTTATGTGCTTGTGCATACTTAGACATTGTAATTAAGGTGGCGATGTAATGCCAATTCCACAACTCCACAGTTCCACAACTCAACAAAACTGATTCCAAGTATAAAAAAGCGTTTATTAAAAGGACGTGAGCGCTTTCACCATAAGGTTTCTTCAGACGTTCATCAAACATGGTGTACTAACGTCTTTAAATAATAGTAGAAATCTCCCTATTGGTCAAAAAACAACATCACATGTGCACTCATTGCAACGGTAAAGCAACCTGATGCAACTACAAATAGTGCATATAAAACATCAACAATACATTCATATATTATATAAACAATAAAGAACAGTAAAAACCATGACTACAAAACATCAATACCAATGCTTATGTATAAAATGTCATGGCATACATAATATATAATCTAGTAAAACTAACAATACTAGGAGGAATGAAATATGAAAACCATAAAAAACTACCAATGAGACATAACATATAGATGCCAGTACTTAAACTATCATGGCATACAATGAAGATGATCCTATAGTGCTGGCAATACTGAAGAACTGGTAAACATCCAGAACCCGATGATCAAACAATATGATCAACCTAACAAGGCCCCCATGCTTACTTCCTTGGTCTCGGGCACCTCTTCTTCTTTAACATAGGTTTTAAATTCACCTTCTCATTCAGACCAGGCAAGTGGTCGGCTCTACATCTAATAATCCAACGTAGTTCACACTCTAGTGTATAATTAATCAGATCACCACCCCGTATACTAGGAAAAACCTCCTGTATCACGCAAAACAAAAAACTATGTTGGGGACCATACAACTTAACATGCTTAGCTAACGAATTTACATCTGTTCCAATTCTTATGTGGTATTGATGTTCCCTAATCCTTTCACGTAGGGTTCTGTTCGTTTTGCCAATATAAAAAGATGTGCATGCCGTGCACCTAGCAAGATAAACAACCTACGCATAGTGGTCAAGTTGTCGCTGCTGAATATGGTCACTTAGGTAAATGTAATTTCTGTGCCTCTGCATACTTCTAAAGGAATGAAGGTGTCAATTGGGAAAATGGTTCATTGCCAGGCTTGCACATGCCAAGCAATATTACTGAACAGATTGTTTGGATAATTGTTTGATTTTTACTGGTTGTGCAGATTTGGACTGTGTGACGATTGGGGAGAGATGGGTGAAGGTTGCCAGCCTAGTCAAACAGAATTTGATATATAATTCTGGCATTTGTAAATAAATGTAAAAAATACAGGCATGTTTTCTTGAGTGTAAAAGAAATGTGGAACTGCAAAATATGTGACAACATTGCACTCTACTGGCCCAGTGAAACATGTTGTGACCCTTTCATGTTAGAATTCGGCTCCAGAGTCTGGATGAAGGATTCATGCCCATTGTTTTAAGGCTAAAGTTTATGACCAGAATTTACATGTGGAAGGTGCTTTATTGCTCTGGTTTCTGCTAGAGTGTATATGTGAAATGCTTTGTATTATTGTAGTTTACTGAGCAGGTGTTAGCTTGATAAATAATGCAGTTTGTGGCCTGAGAAAACCTAAGTGTCAAAATTATTGTTCAGTGAGAGACTGTAAGCATTTTGATCTTGGATATCTAACTCAGCACTCTGCCTAAGCTCACATGTAAATTTCTAGCATTGTGATTTCTCTTAGGAATAGGTAAACTTAGAAGAAAGTTACACTAAGTATTTTTCTTTGAAATCAGACCTGTACTACTGTATTATTTTAGGTTTCTGTGTGATCTCTGAACTCTTAGATATCTCTGTGGTGTAGTAGTTTTGTCTTGTGTTTTAATTATTTATTAAATATTTTCAAAACCTTCTACCTGTGGCTGGTTTATGTAGAGATAAAGTATGCTTTAGAGTACATTATATATTTATAGAGTTTATTGTAATATGCCCTTCCAATAAGCCTTGAGACTGATTAGTCATACTACCATTGGATTATAATATTGCACAGTAATAATTGGACACCCTTTTAAGGGCCTTTTAGTAGCTGATAATTAACTGGGTGGTGGCAGGAATTACTACCATATGGTCTGGGTAATAGGGGCACAGCTGGAGAACCTGTGGCAGCCTTTTCCCAGGAAAGTCTGTGTGGTTGTATAACCTCTTATCAAAGTGTGTGTGTGTGTGTGTGTGTGTGTGTGTGTGTGTGTGTGTGTGTGTGTGTGTGTGTGTGTGTGTGTGTGTGTGTGTGTGAATCAGCTACCTGGGCAGAGACACAAAGCACTGGTTGGACAGAGAGGGTACTTGAGGTTTTAGCTTGCCCAGTTAGGCTGAGACCTGGCCCCTATAGCTGTGCCAGTGAGGAGTCTTATTGGGGACCTGGTGAGCAAAAGAGCAACCAGCCCCAGACTGACTGTGATCTCTGTGTGCACTTAAGGAAAATTGTACTTTACTGTGTGTATTAGTTATCCTTTTCTCTTCTAGGAGTCACCCTATCTGGTGTCAGTGGTGAGAATTGAGGCTCCTTGATTGCTGGGCCAGGGCACGGCCATCACAGACTGCTTGTGTAGATTTGGACATGTGACATACGGGGTCACTTAGGGAATACATCTGCATATGTGAACTCACTACTAAAGGGGTCACTGTGATAAATCTCTCATAGGTTCATAGGTAGGTACTAGTCTATTGGCCATAAGGCCTATATAAGCCTATCCAAACGTTACCCTGGCTTTTGCCACCCAAGAAAATTATTTTCCTGTGCCCCTGTCAAGCAGAGTCACATAAGTAATCCCCGGGGTGAATTTCCTATCTCCCATCCAATCATCAAGATTTTTCTTGAAGTGTTCTAATGAGGAGCTTTGTTTTATATAGATAGGTTCCAGAGTATGGAAAGTCTGTGGAATAGGAATCTATCACTCCAGCATGTTCTATTTATTGTGGTGACAAGGTTTAGGTCCCTAGCGCATGTAGCCCAGAGAGACTGGGATTTCTTTAAGTGGAGCATGTCCAACAGCTCTGGGTTTGACATAGCTTTGTATGTTAGGCAGAGATCGCCTCTGAGTAGGCGATATGTGACTGAATAAAGCTGGAGTTTTTTGAGAAGGTCTGCCTAGGACATCTGTTTGAGGCCGGTAATCCTCTTTGTGAGGTATTTATGTGGCCTTTCCAGTTGTTGTAGATGTCTTGTGAGGTACATACTAAAAGGGGCATTACACTCTATAATGGATCTAATGAGTGATGAGTAGAAGGAAACAATGGCCTCTTTTTTCCTCGATGAGAAACCTTTTGTGATGAGGTGTGCCACGTAGAAGGATTTCCTGACTACTGTGGCACTGTGATTATCAAAGGAGAGACTACTGTCCATATCACACTTTCGGTGTTAAGTAGACTACCGCCTAATTTGGTAGTTCACGGGTACAGAGTTTTTACCAAAAGGGATGACAATGCACTTTTTGTCATTGAGCTTGAGACCATGGTTTTGACACCAGGCAACTGTCTCAGTGAGGCCCTTTTTTAGGATGTCCACATCATTAGGAGTTTTGATTATGGCTCCTAGTTTGCAGTCTGCATCTGTGAATTTAGTTAGCCAAAGACCTTCTGTGTTAGACTGTACTTCAGAGAAGTAGATACCAAACAGCAGAGGACCCAGGACTAAACCCTGTGGTACTCCACTTGTCACTGGTCTGAAGTCTGATTTGAAGTCTGCTACTTTTACAGTGTAGGTTCTGTCAGTAAGCCAGTTGGCAACCCATCTTGTGACATATGGATTTATGCCTAGTTTAGTGAGTTTATCTATAATTCCAGAATGGGGGATGGTGTTGAATGCCTTGGTGTCATCTAGATAGGCTGTGTGAACCACCTTACCCTCATCTATGGCTTTGGTGACTGCTTCAAAGAAGTATGTCAGGTTTAGGAGACATGATCTGCCTTTTACAAACCCGAACTGTGTGGGGTCCAGAGTTTGGAGATCTCCAGTGTCTTTGTTTATGAGTTCCATGATGATACGTTCCATGGTCTTGCAGACCAGGCTCATCAGGCTAATGGGGCGATAGATCCCGGGGTCTGTTGTGGCCCTGATACAGGCTACATTAGCCTGTATCAGCCAACACATTCTCATTTCCAACTCCAGTCTCTTCATCTTTTGTTTGTTCAAACCCACACCTTTCAGACAGTTCAGAGAAGCACATGACAAATGATTCAACAGACTCTTCATTAACTGACACATCTGTATAAGCATGCCTTTCATGAATAATATTTCTTTTTGGCACAAAATGTTCACTGAGCTGATTTATTACTGACTCGTATGTAAATATGTGGCCCTCAGAAAATCAAAATGAACTGTAAATGATGTCTGCTTATCTTTACCCATATCTTAAAGTAAAATGATTACCTGGAATTGTCTTTTCTTTATCCAGTTTGGCTGTATGGCAAAAAAATTTTGCACATCTTTGCTCCATTATAGACAGACAAATGGTGTCTCAAAATTGGATCATTGTGATTAAACTTTGTCACTTTTAATTAATTTTTGCTTGTTTCAGGGTGCAGGACTGATAATATTTGAAACAGCTTTGTTTAGAGGTAAAATCTCTACTCTTTGGTAAAAAAAAAATGCCTAATCTGAGTTTGGTAACATCTAACCATTTATTTCCCACAATTTTCTGGTCTGAATGGCACTCTTTAGTCATTTTTTGTGAAAAAAGATGCTAGGTTTGACACACTGTTATCATGCACTCAAAGGATTGTCCAGTTATTTTCTTCCATGTTGCTAATAATGGCTTTTTACACTAGCATTTGAAGTCAAACTGCAGCTTTAATTACTGACAAAATAGCAGCATAGCAGAAAGGTAATTAACTGTCCATCAACATAGCTGGCACACAAGTTTCGACGCATTATGGGCAAATTTATTATTTTTATTTATTTTACATTTGATAACCGGGGGTGTCTGTCTGAGCTGAAAAGGCCTTTTTTTCAACAGAGGCCCGGGGAGAAAAGCTCCACACAGAAAAATAATTACAGATACATTTAAATATTTAGACATGATCAGTATAGACACAAATTACAATAGCCATGTTTTTACAGTGGTATGCAGCACATCAACAGTTGCAGTGGAGAGAAGAAACAAGAAAACATTAATTTAAAAAATAAAGGTAATTAATAGATTTGTGGTGTAGAGCTGAAATTTGGAACATAGGTAGAATACATGCATAGTACATAGGTACAGTACATAAATTGCACATTAGCCAGAGTTTGTAAGAGTGAGAACTGTTATCAAGTACTCTAGGCTTAGTATGTGTACCTTATCTGCTTTCACTAGTCTGGGCAGCAGTTACTGGACTGCCAACTTTGCTTGAGATGTTGCCTAATGAGGTTTTTAAAGGAGGCTATGGACGATGTGTTTTGTATGCTAATGGGAAGAGAGTTCCATTTTTAGCCACTGAGCTACTATATAGTGCGCCTCCAAAGCTATTACACCTGTTTATGACTTCTAGTAGTAGTTTGCTTGATGATCTAAGAGGCCTTTTGGCTGAGTGATGTTGTACTAGGTTTTTGAGGGCAGGACACTTATTGGGGAGGTAATAGAGAGAGTGGCAGAGGCAGAGTTGATTGTAGGTTAAGAGGTTGGGGAGTTCAAGCCAATGGAGCTGGTTCAGAGCAATACAGTGATGAGTTCTATAGGAGCAATTTGCAGCAAAATGGGCAATTCTGTTATAGAAGGCTTCCATTTTGCTTACTTCAGTTTTGTTGAGATTAGTCAGAATGGGAGATGCATAGAGTAGGGTGGATAGATGCTGGGAGTGAGCAATGGCTGATCTTGTGTTGTTGCTAAGAAACGGTTTGATATGGTAGAGTCATAGCCGGCCTTAGGCATAGGCCAACTAGGCAGCCGCCTAGGGCACCACTCTAGCAGGGATGCTTTTCCAGTATTTATTTGAGTAGGTAGACCAGGATGGGCGCACTGGGTGGTGTGATGGGGGGTGCCATGGAGCCCTTTAGCCTAGGGCACTCATCCTTACATCTTATACCTCATACACATGCCACATTCTCATCATGTAGTGATGATGGCACACCCATACATATACACAAACACACAAAACCAGATGTGCTCACTAACTTAGCAGTATTAAGATTTTTTATTTAAAAGCAGTGTGTGAAGCATACAGAAGAATACTCCACATATGAAGTGCAAGTCAAATTCTGTTAGATGCATTTGTAGCATCCCTGTAATAGGCAAAGGGTAGTACATATGAATGTTTATAATAATACAGTTCTTGCTTTAACATCAAAACTTTGTTATACTGCAAGCAAATATTTACTATGTATGAATATGTTGCAATCTAATATCTCCTTTGTCATTTGTGTTGTGATTTTTTTTTCTTTCATGTTCAGTTTAGTTGTTAAGATAATGGTTGAGTCACCAGAATGTATGTGTGTATGTGTATCTGTGTTTGCGTGTGTATGAGTGTGTGTGTGTGTGTGTGTGTGTGTGTGTGTGTGTGTGTGTGTGTGTGTGTGTGTGTGTGTGTGTGTGCATGCTACTGGCTTGCATGAGCATCTCTTTCCACTTTTCTTTTCAATCTGTGACTGATTGCAAATACACCTTCACATTTTGCATATTTGGAAATAAGCTGGATTGAGAGAGAAGAACAAAAAATATGCATAAACATATATTTAACCCAAATTTAGCAGCAGTCATCTATATATTTTCAAAAGTTCATTGGATCAGCTTCCAAGAATAAAACAACTCGTTGTTTAGCAATTTTGAAGAAGACAGGAAGGATCTGTAATCAAATCTGTTCATAGAATTGGAGTAGTTGTTTTTGTTTTATTTCTCTACTGATTCCCATGTTCACCAATTGACCTTAATCAAAGTAATTTACTCACTTGTTTATTCCAGAACTGAGCCGAGTAGCTTAATTTTATCAGCTAAGTTTGCATTTCCAAATTGCAACTTCTTCAACACTGATAATCTAATTTTTAGCTGTAGATGGGATTAGAACAGATGTGATTGGCAGGTAGACCAATTAGTTATTCCACATCTTTCACAGAGTATAGGAGTCTGGCTTCTGTATCACATAATTGTAAAACATTTATATTAAAAAAATCAGTTGAAGATAATCTGTGGGAAATTATGTTTCTCAGTTTACTACACATTTGCTGCTTGTAAGATTTATTTTTACTTCCCTAATTCTATATGCCTCATTAGTTGACAATTGTAACTGTATATGCATGCACAAGGAGCAATTTACAAGATGGCATGATACTGCACCTGTATTTGTCTTGTGGAATGTATCTGCATCATCACAGTTAACATTCTTTGTTGTGATATTACATATAAAAATACTGTTACTCTCGCTGAAAGGGCATTAGTGTTTGCTGTGAAAGGGAAAACAAACCCAGGATCTGTGCAGAATATTTGATCAAGTACATGGCTTGTCTCGCTGCCAGCACATTTAATTGAGTCTTATACAACCTTGACACAAAAACAGGAAAGCACCATGAATGCCATCCTATAAATACACTTTATTTAGGAGGTTCAGAAGCTAAATGATAAGAACTGACAATCAGTTTTGAAAATATATAAGATAGTGTAATATTAAACGGTTTTCATTGTCTTACAAGGATCTTTATATCATTCTTCCCAGAAATGCCTCATAAGTATACATGTACACACAAAAATGCCAAACTATTTAAAGATAATGAGATTAGGTAAGGCTTAGTTGTTGCAAAACTTACTATATTTTGAAGAGTTTTCATACCATTCACCTCAAGTAGCAATTCAAGTCTGAAAATGCAACAAATAAATCTGTAAAACTAATCTCAGAGAACAATACTGAAATCTGAAGTATGAAGATGGGAGAAAAAAAGTCAGGATGGCAATACAGAACTCATTTGAGACCAGAGATTAAAACTTGTATGATGAGGTCTGGGCACAGAAG
Organism: Protopterus annectens; assembly: GCF_019279795.1. Taxonomy (NCBI): domain Eukaryota; kingdom Metazoa; phylum Chordata; order Ceratodontiformes; family Protopteridae; genus Protopterus; species Protopterus annectens. Next base: position 250,796,752 of record NC_056726.1, read on the forward strand.
ACAAGAACATAAAAACAGAAGATGTGTCATCCATCATACTGTTGTTTTTATGTACTGCAGTCTGTAGAAATTGGCATTATACATTTTAGCTTATTAAAAAGAGGGAGGACAACACTATATCATATATTTTGTCCTTGAAAGTGGCATATATATCTTTTAAAGCATATAAAAGCCCAGCATTTCATGGTGGTAGTAACAGAACATGAATGGTGTTAGAATAATTCTGCAGAACTGACTACTAATGATGTACTCAGCTTCTTCTGCCATTATAGCAAAATAATATATATATATATATATATATATATATATATATATATATATATATGATGAATACTATGAATATACATACATACATTTATGTGATTCTAAGAATAGACAGTCATAGTATTTATATCATGATTACTTTTGTTTCTTGTCATGATTTATTTTGAAAACACTGGAGTAAAAAGCTGGCAATGATATGACATGCATTATTAGATTTGCTAAAATGTAATTTTGGTAGCAGATTCATAAGGCAGCACCAGATACCTGTACAGCTATTCACAAAGATCTTTGTGCAGACTTTTCACTTCTTCTGATATTATATTTTCATATTAATCACTGTTGTTTTCCTATTTTAATATGGAAACATTAGCATTAACACGGGTCCATTTGTGCAGAGGACCTATTCACATACAGAAACTGTTTTCCACATTTTCCCAATTAAATATCTTGGGCTGGATTCTTTAACAACTATACCAAGTGTACCTGTTGTATTGATGGTGCACACCCTATCTGGTATTCATTAAATAGCTCTACACAAAGTGTAGAGTTGACAAATACAGATGAATAATGGAATATACTAATGACAGCATAAAGAACCAAAGTAAATGCTAATTAACCAACCCAATATGACAGAGCTATTGAGGAAACTATAAAGCAATTGTGTACACTCAGTGTAGGCTTTTGCCCTGTATACTAAATCATTTTACATAAAAAAAACGTTAGGGGTTGCTGCTGCTATTATTATGCTATATGTATAACAGCCTTTAAATCATCATATTGTTCCTGCTGCTGCCAGAGCTCAGTCAAGAAGAACAAGGTTGCAGAGACCCCCGTTTGACTTATCTTGGACTGCATAACACAGAAATTACTGAGAGATACAAGTTAGACAGGGAGTCACTGGAGAAAATATGCAACCTCTGCTGCCTCCATCTTAGTCCCCAGAGAAATCATGGAGAACCCATCCCACTTGAAACAAAGATATGTTTAGCATTACACATGCTAGCTACTGGTACATTCCAGAGACCCATGGGGCATATATTAGGGTGCCACAGACTTCAGCCTCAAGAATATTACACTAGTTTTTAAATACAATGCTACTACATACAGGAGATCAAATTTGTTTACCATGCACCCCCAATGGAGAGAGAAGAACCATGTAGTAATTCTATGCAGTAGCACACTTCCCTGAAGAGTTGGGGGCCATAGATTACAAACACAAAGAAATAAATACCTCACCTGGGGATCAGGGAAGGAGAAATATCAACAGAAAAGGTTTCCACTTTATAAACTGCTAGGCTTCCCATAATCCCCAAGGGAAAATCTACAATGTCTGTGCAGGTAACCCATGCAGTTTCACAACTTGTATATATGGCATACTCGTGAGCTGTACATCAGGTTTGCAAGGGGTGACATTCCTTAAGAGCATCTAGTGGGGATGCACGTTCTGTACTGAGAAACTCGCACAACCCCACTGAGCAAGGATACAGTGATGCCTACATTCAAATTATAAATATTGTAGAACACGTTGGTTTGCTTAAATCAAGGTTCATAGGTTCAAAGATTCCTAGACAAGTACAAGGCTAACTGACCTTGTGAGCCATTTTAAGCCCAGCAAATTGTCTCTGCACTTTGTGTCTGTGAGGTAAGCAACTTAATCATTATTCCAACCCTTAATTTAACCCTCAACTCATTTCCGGTGTCTAGGTGCACTGCAGTACAATTCAGGCACCTCTGCCAAAATGCTTTCAGTCTGTGTCATATTACACAATATAATTCTCAGAAAACAGCTTCGACCAGGACATTAAGGGTCAGGGCCAAAATTTCAAGGACCACAGGCAGGGTCAGCAGCAGTAGCAGGAACAGATGAGGGACCTGAAGGAGAAGGAGAACGACCAGATGCAAATGGTGCTGACAGATGGAGGTGTGTAAAGTATGCCCTGACTCTGGCTAAGAGGCAAAGGATAACACACTACCATTACGCAGGTAAAGGCCTAATATTCCATGCACAAAGAAATATAAAAATTGATGCCTGTCATACTCCATAGCCTTTACTTAACCATGTAATGGCTGTGTTCTGATAGCATCAGTCAGGGACAACCCACCAGGACACAATTGTTACCTATAGTAATGGCAAGGTAACTGTGGAACCTATAAAGAAAAAAATATATATGATTACTCTCATATGAAAATATGTATATACCCATAAGGAGAACATTTGCAATATACAGTTACATATTAGAACCAATAGTGTGCATCAAACAATTTATCACGGTCTATAAAACAAGGAACAGGTCAATTATACCGTCATTTGCACAATTATGTCAGGAAGAAGACTGATGTACCTAATGCTTCCACTGCTTTAATGACAAAACTAACTGAAATACAAAGCTGTAGTTTTTTGAAATGGTCAGTGTAGGGCATCTGTTTGAGGCCAGTAATCCTATTTGTGAGGTACTTCTGTAGACTTTCCAGCTGCTGCAGATGTTTAGTGAGGAGCATTCCAAAAGGGGTGTTGTACTCTATAATGGGTCTAATGATTTAAGAAGAGGGGAACAATGACCTCTTTTTTCCTGGATGAAAATGCTTTTGTGATGACGTGTGCCATGTAGAAGGATTTCCTGACTACTGTGGCGATGTGATTATCAAAGGAGAGACTACTGCCCACTTGGGTCCCAAGGTCTCTTATCACACATTCAGCATTAAGTAGACTGCCATCTATGTGGTAGTTCATGGGTACAGAGTTTTTACCAAAGGGGATGACAATGCACTTTTTGGCAATGAGCTTGAGGCCATGGCTCTGATACCATGTATCTGTCTCATTAAGGCCCTTCTGTAGGATGTCCACATCATTTGGGGACTCGACTATGGCTCCTAGTTTGCAGTCATCTGTAAACTTCATTAGCCAAAGGCCTTCTGTGTTAGCCTGTACTTCAGAGAAGTAGAAAACAAACAGGAGAGGTCCCAGGACTGAACCCTGTGGTACTCTACTTGTCACTGGTTTGAAGTCAGATTTGGAGTCTGCAACTTTTACAGTGTGGGTACTGTTTGTAAACCAGTTAGCAACCCATCTTGTGATGTAGGGATTTCTACCTAGTTTAGTGAGTTTAGCTATAATTCCAGAATGCAGGATGGTGTTGAAAGCCTTGGCTAGGTCAAGATAGGTTGCGTGAACCACCTTACCCTCGTCTACGGCCTTGGTGACTGCCTCAAAGAAGTCAATCAATTTCAGGAGGCATGATCTGCCTTTCACAATCCCTAACTGGGTGGGGACCAGAGTTTGGAGGTTACCAATGTCTTTGTTTATGAGTTCCAGACCAGACCTTACAGACCAGGCTCATCAGGCTAATAGGGCAATAGTTCCAGGGATCATTGGTGGCTCCCCATTTGTGGAGTGGGATAACTGTTGCTGTGTGCCATTCAGTGGGCACAAAGTCTGACGTGAGGCTATGATTGAACATGGTCTTAGGTGGGGAGCCAGTTCGTTCTGAAGTTCATGTAAAAACTAGCCTGGGATGTTGTCCAGTCCTGTGGATGCTGTGTTTTTGGCTTTAGAGAGTGCAGCTTTTACCTGCGTAGTTGTGATTACAGGGGCTCTGCATTCTTCCTGTATAGATATGAGCCCTTTAGGGGTTGAGAGGGGGTAAAGTTAGCACTGAACCTATCTGCCAGGATGTTGGCAATATCAGTTGGTTCTGTAATTTTCATGCCATTGTGTTGTAACTCAGAGCAGATCTGGGTGTTGCCACTTGAGATTCTTGACAAAGCTATAGAATGCTTTGTGGTTGTCCCAAGAATCAGTGGCAATTTTATTTTCATAGCTAACTTTGGAGGATCCTGTAAGGGATCTGAGCTTCTTACTGAGGCTGACCAGGGAGCTCCTCCACTCATGGAATTTTACTCTCCTTTGTAACAGATTCTACCTTATGTTGTAGAGTTTGTTTATAGCAGGGGACCACCAGATTGGCTTCCTTTTTTTGGAGGATAGCGTCTTAGTTCATTTTGGGATAGCACGATCCATTCAGTCATGTAAGTGCTTATAGAGTGCAGCTGTGTAGAATTCAGCAGTCATAACTGTATTGTCCATCTGCATGGGTGTCATGAAGTTCTCACTTCTGTCTTAAGAAGCATGAAGTTAGCTTTGGAGAATTTTTTTACCTTGGTTTCCTTAATGGGGGGTGGGGGCAGGATGTGGATATCGAGGGTGATTAGCTTATGGTCGGATCTGACCAACGAGGAGTTGACTTCAGCTGTGGGAACACTGGTCACTCATGTTGGTAATGACTAGGTCTAGGATATTGTTGCCCCCCTGGTGGGGGTGTGGATAAGTTGATCCACGGCATTGGAATTTATGAATTCCAGGAAGCGTTGAGTGAAGGAGTTGGTACATGAGTAGTTTTCCCAGTTAATGGTGGTGTAGTTGAAATCTCCCATTATTAGGGTGTTTGGTTGAACCCTAATATTTTCCAGGATGTCAAGAAAAGAGGAGTGAGAATCCTGGGACATGGTGGGGGATCTGTAGCAAGCTACAATTTGGATTGTAGTTTTAGCCAGAGTTAGTTGCACTTGGATAACCTCAGATGCATTATGCTTAGCCACTAGCCTGGAGGTATGAATATCCTTAATGAATATGGGCACACCTCCACCTTTGGTGTTCCAGTCCAGGTCAGATGCCTGAAAAGTGTGGTATGAGTTATATCCTGGTAATGCAGTGGTGCTCTCTGGAGCCCTGAACCTGGTCACAGTCACTGCACAGATATCAATGTTCTCTATTTTAAACAGTGTCTCAAGGGAGTGCATTTTGATATTTAGACTTCTAGCATTGAGTAGCATTACCCTCAGTTTTTGCTGGCCTGTTCCTGTTATGGTGGTGAATCTGTCATTTGAACCTTGTCTAAAAAGGCACTATAGGGGCGGCATACATATACGTATACATATATAAATAGAGAGACAGAGGAAAAAACCCCACAAAAGATGTACAGCACCCAAACACACACTGTACTTAACTTTTAATATACAAAGCACACTCTGTGGAACACAGACACACAAACCAAGCTTCCCTCCTCAAACAGGAGCTTCTTCAGTATTAAATTACATTATATGCTATCATCAACTTATATAATTTTTCTGGTGGGAAATTTGAATATTTCAAGTAAAATTCAGTTTATATATATATATATATATATATATATATATATATATATATATATATATATATATATATATAAATAGAATCAATGGATGAATGCTAAATATGTAGTCAATAATTATAATAAAATTGAAGATATCTGTACACAAATGCAAAAAAAAAAAAATGTTCTTAGATGTAGTGACACCAGGGGGCAAAACAAAATATTACATTGAAATAAAATATGAAAGACAAGTCATATAAGCATAGTGACATCAAGTGGCAAAAAACATAATTCCTTGCCATGGTTTTGAAACTATCTTGTATGAGAAGCAATATAATTATTATGTATATCACCACCAATATATTCATTTGTGAACATAAATATAGTAAGCATAAAGCTTAAATTCAGTACATAAAATGTAAAATTTCAATATCATATACTGAAATCTTATACTATTTCATTTAAAACTATACCATAAATGGTACCCAAATTGATAATCCACCTTTTTTCTTTAGTATACAGAAATTACAGCTTGTCATTTATGTTTTGTGAACTAGAATTAACCTTGTCAATACCCATAAAATTAAAAGTAGCTTCTCTGTGGATTTTTTGGTGTCACACTAGTACACAGCATTCCCTGTGACATGTCAAATCACTCAAATGAATGGATAAATGTTTTTTAAAATTTCCAAATGTCTGTGCAACATAAAAAAGCCCCACATTTAAAGGTAGCTAAATAAATAGCCCATTCACCTAAACATGTAATAAATTCATAAATATCAAAAACCCAATGTTTATTAGTAGTGGAGAATGACTTGATTTTTCTAACTTATTTACTGAAAACATAATTTCCATAAGGATAACATCCAGAAGGGTTCATAGAAAAACAACTGCCTAGAAATTTCAACATAGGGATATTTAAAACCCGACAGATGATTGGCAATGTTTTTTCCCGCTATATGATTTGCAACAACTTTGTGGCACTCTGTTACTATAAACTTGTCAACTGTAAATATGGGCCAATGTTTATCAATAACATCCCTAATTTTACTTAAATTATTACCATACATGGTAACAAATGTTAAACATTCAGTACCATCAGTATTCCTTTGTTCCCTATACTGCAACAAGGTTTGCCTTGTTCGGGTGGCTGCCTCATTTTTACCTTTAAAAACATCAGCAAAATTATATCCTGCGTTACAAAATTTACTTCAAATATCAGATGCCTATCAACTCCATTTTTCTTCATTACTACAAATACATCTATCCATTAACATCCGTGACTAAGTTATATTTTTAGCAATGAAAGGGAGTAACAGCTAGATGCATACGGTAAAGAATTTTTACTAAACGGCTTACGATATAAAGTGGTGTCCATATTACCATCCGACAATTTTGTCACTGAATCTTTCAAAAAATCAATATTAAAAATTGATACTTGGCTATGAATGTAAGTTCCCTATCACTATCATTAAGACAGTGTTAAAAATTATGTGAACTCATCCACATTGCTGTCCCAAAAAAATATATATATATCATCCAAAACATGTCTCCACAAAACCAACTGTGAAGCAAAATAATTACAATACATATCATAAATAAACAATACTTTAAAATAACCAACATATAAATCACCACATGTAGGTGCCAATGTAGTTTCCATTGCAGTATCCCTTAACTCTAAAAAGCATTTGCCACTAAAATGTATAGCATTCATTTCTAGTACAATAGAAATACAGTGCAGCAGAAATTCATTAAATTCCAAAGGATATAATTCTGTTGTGTTTAATCAATATTTTGTAGCCTGAATACCCCAAAAATGGAGTTTATATGTAGAAAGGCTTTCAATATCTGAAGTGCATAATACCACCATACTGAGTAGCTGAACATCATCCATGAATGACAAAAACTCAGCAGCATCACACAGTCTGTCCCTGACAAATGAGGTTTTAAATAAAATTCCAAAAACTCATAAATGGGTTTAGTAAGAAACTTTATCACTGAAACAATTGACCGATTCTGAACTGAATAAATCTATTTATGAACTTTAGGTAGTAAGTAAAATCCTTAGCTTATAGGATGTTTAACCACAAACTGTTTTCTAACTCCAGTAGTTATAGCCTGATTAGTAACAATTTTACTAAAAACTGAATCAATATACTAGTCTCAGAATGAATGGAGATACACTTCAGAAAGGCCTGCATTTTAATTAGTTTGGAAGTGCACTCCTGTGTAAAAATCAACTTTTCTGTTTGTAAATGTGTTTTAATGGATGCAGTTGAATGAGCTGAGTAATATAGGTTGGGGGATGTTACATACATATTTCATAAGACATAGCTGTCCTAAACACATAGATGGGATATGTGATGAGTCATGATGATTAAAACAAAAGTATTGTGCCAATATTAATTATGCAAGTGAATTTCATATTAAATATCATCTTTGTCATGTATAGTAAATTGGGCACGCATTAGCTTTAGGTTATATGTGAAAAGTTTATGATATATGCCAAATAGAAAAGTTTACTTATGCAAGCATTACTGATACATTTTTTGCAAGAAACATGTTTATAATTTTTTAGTGTTACTATCCTAATCAAAACATTGTAAGATATTGGATTATTGCACCATTTGTAAAAGCACCTTTCAAATGGATTTGAAACCTTAATCAGCTCTGCTCTTTATTTAAATGCACAGCACTTAACACCTTGTGCCACAGAGATAGGTACATGATCAGTGAAATTTCTCCACTCAGTACTGTGCAGAGTGTTGAGGAAAGTATAATGTTTCCAGGCGTGCTAGCACTACATAAAGCAGCCTAAACTAAAATGTTCACTTTTTTCTTTGATAGTGAACCATGTTTGCACACTGCCAAGCAGAGAAAAAAATGCAGATTAAAAATAATTTAAAAAATAAATCGCATATGTATAGAAAAAGTGCAACATGACCTCAGCACATTATTTGAACAGTGACTTATTTCACTTAATGTGCTTTATGTATACCTTGTGCCCCATAAGTGTTCATCAGTCAGGTGCATTCTCTGAAGTAAGTGCTATCCATGCTGTGGAGGGCTGCTCACTGATGTCAGGCATATGTGCTCTACATAAGGCAGCCTAAACTTAAACATTCACTTTTTCCCTTGGGCAGTGAATCATTTTTGCACACTGCTGAGCAGAGAGCAAATGGAAAAGGCATTAAAAGAAAATATATGTTAGAGAAAAAACTGCCACTAATTTAAATGCAATTAATTAGTATATGTACCAATGACCACAGCAAGAAGAGCAAGCAGGTGACACATTAATCCATCTCAGATCTCATTTCAACATCAGAAATGTTCTTTGTGTAACACATTGTCAGACTTATAGTTAATGACAAATAATGCAAAAGTGGATGTACAACAGCTCACATGTTGTTAGCAATACTGTCAATATTTGATTTTTAAACAACTATACAACTGGGTAACAAAATATGATTAAATATGTACTCAGACCATCCTCTGTAAAATTATCATTGAAGTGGATTCAACTATGCTTGTGACAAAGAGAAAGTTACATGGGAGGTGTATTTTCTTCACTGCGTACTATCGAGAGTGCTGATCACCTAACTTGTTTACACTACATAAAGTAGCCTAAAGTCATTTTTTTTTCACTTTTTTCCTTAAGCCATGAAAGTTCATGTCATGCTGCCAAGCATCATGCAAATGGAGAAGCAATATTTATCAAAGCATTCACACAACATTTTTGGAATAATATCTTTAGAAAACATGAAAGAGCCACAGGTGTGTTTCTAGCAATGGGCAGAGCTACTACAGCATTACAATGATACAATCAGCCTTCTAACATTTCTTTGCCATATCAGTACTATCATGTATGTCTCACAATGGCAGGACTTTAACTAATGCCATGTGAATAGAGAAGGGTACAGGGAACAAAAGAAATGCCATCATTGTTCACACAGCACTCACAATTAATATTGACATAATTTTGAATTGTTTATCTGCCTGTCACTTTTAGTCAATACTAACCTTACCTGGGTTTCCCACATCAACACATTCATACATCAAAATGACTGCCAAGACTTAGTATGAGCTCCCTCAGCAAAATGAGCTGTGAACAGGTTTCAAACCCTTTATCACCTGACAATTGGTGAGTTTTTACTTTGGGCAGTGAAATGCTGTTCACTGCTATTGACTGCTGCCAGTCACTGGAGCACAATGCCAACAGTGCACAAACAATAAAGAAAAAAATTGGAATCAAATAGTTTAAATGAACATTTCAGATGTTTAATAGACCTTTTTGTACATGCAACAGGCACCTATAAGGATTTAAACTCTCAAATGATGATAGTAAGAACAATCATTGAAGAGTGCTTCCAATATTAAGCACAGACAAAGACATATATTTGCAAGCAGAAAAGGTGTTTAGATGTACTGATAATGTGACATTGTGTAAAGTCACAGTGAAAGTGGAAGAGAAACAAGTAAGGAAAGTTGTCCTATCTCATTTGACATTAAAATTGTGATAATTGTGTTATTGATACCAGTAAGGATACCCATGTTCTCACACAATATTAAACAAAAACTGCAAACACAGGAGGCATATTCCTCTCTTTTTTGTGGTGCATTTTTTCCTTTATTGATGCTTTCTTCATAGCAATTCTATCTCTGTTTTATTGCATATAATGTCTGTATCAATGCTTAAAGTACTCCCTTGAATATGAACAGCATTTCTTACTATGGGGCAATAATTGTGGTCATTAAAACCCAGCATTTGAATGTTGCTTTCCTAAATCAGTCATTGTACTTTCAGAATTTTTGGTAAGTCTATTCTCTCATACACACCCTCAGAAGGTGTACATCAAAGAGAGAAGACTTTGAAACCCTGATCATTTCTGCAGTCAGAGTAATCAAAGACACCTGCAAGTCATTAGCAGGTAACACTTCTCAATTATTGTCCTTCCAGTGCTAGAGTATATGCATATAATTGCGTAACTCCTTAAACTATGTTTATATTCCCTATCTAAACAACCATGTGAAGTTGCCTGGTAACAGAAGTTTTATTTGAATTTATATTTTATTTCTTACCAGAGTTTTTCACTGCTTATATAAAGAAAGGGATAGTTTGTAGACAAGAAGATTTGCTTGATTTATATTTTGCTGTTTACCTTCAATATTCACTGTTGTTAGAAAGTGATAAGTTTTAGACAGGCAAATTATAGGCATCCTATGTGCCTAGATACTATAAAGTCATGCACACTGCAGAGAGGACAACCCAGAGTTTATTTAAGCAATCCTATCTTGGTTTGTGATGTAAGAAATTCCAGCTTTTGTCTGACTTTCAGAAGTTTACAGTCAGAGTAACAACTTTACTTTGCTTACTATAGTATTTAGTTGTATAGTGACTGTATGATTTTTCTCATAAAAGTTGATTTAATTTCTCTTTGAATTCTGTGGTAGCTGATTTTGATTATTCTATTATTTTATATTTTGTATTCATTGGAAGCTGAATATGAATTCATTAAATGGCTGTGCCATTAATGATTTGCTACAGCACAGATATCTTGTATAGTATAATAAATATTATGCACGTTTAAAGGTAACACCTGATAACACTGGTGACCTGCATTCCTCATGACAAAAGGTGGATGATGTGCTTACCATGACTAGTACTGAATCTAGACTTACTGATGATAATTGCACTTGTGCAACTGGCACATCTTGGTGAACTGTTGTTACATATATTAATAACTCATTACAGCCGAGTGCACCTCCAGGCATTTCTGCAGTTAACTACTACTGTGCATCTAGGCATCAAATACTGCTTGTTCATATTTGCATTAATAATTATAAAACTATGCTACATACAAGATATCAAAATATTTTATCTTGAAGCATACATGATGGCATACAATTGTACTGATATTTGAACTCTTTCAATGAGCATTTGTTAGAACTGTAAGATGATAACTTTTTTTTTTAAAGGCTCAAGCCACATCCACTGGGAGTTAAAAGTGCATACTCTAAAGAGCTTTACTGGATGGAATGAGTTAATGACTGGGCTGATGAGATAAATAATGTTAGACAAAGAGCAAATGGAAGAAATTTAGGAAATAATGTGTCTAGTGTCTGTAAAGATCACTCAACCCCTATGAAACAAGATGATGCTCCTGATAACTTTGGAATTCTGGTTACAAGTATTCAGCAATCTGATGATTCAGAGTGTTAAGAAGGAAATAAAAAGAAAGGAAAAACAAAGTTCACAACAAATAACAAGGAAGAGAAAGGAACTGATAAATGTCAGTAAAGAGAATGCATACTAAAAAGGACACAGCTTTGTTAAATAACACTCAGATTACAGGGAATGATAATATTTTTCTGTCAGAAAGCTTCAGTATACAGAAAAATTCAGAACTTCTCAAAAAGAAAAGTAGAAAAAAGAGGTAAGGGGCAGGTGAAAAGGAAGAAATCAAAATTGAACATGGAAGGATTGAAGAATGTTACTGTAAAAAAAAAAGGATGAGAAGGGCAGAAGTTGACAACTTTGCTCAAGCAATGGATGTTCAATGCCAGCTTAGTGAGAATTGTATACTTGCAAATGTAATACGCAATAGTTAGATTAATAAGACTATTGGTGATGAAGATCATTCTTTTGTAACAATTGATAGTGTAGAGATTACTGAATTAGAAGATGAATATTATTCAGATCCTGCCAGAAAATATGTTCTTGTGATCGGTGATTTAATTATTAGAGGGAATTGAAATAATATCCTGTTCTATATAGTATATACTGTCTTTTCAAACTACTGCTAGCATAATTATTAGCTTGAATAAAAGCTGCAAGAATAATATGAAATATAAAGGGTTAATTTAGAAATAGTACAAAATGCTGAAAAATAAGAAGTAGTAAGTGTGCTGGCATAGCATAGTTAAAATTTGGCATCCATGTAAAGGAGTATGTTATTGAGAAACAAAGTCTGTAAAAATAACTGCAGATGGCAGCTAAAAGGACATCAGCAAAGTAAAGAAATGTAACATCAAGTTTCAGATAGTGCTGGAACACCACGTTTCAGATAATGCAAGACTGAGTTTCCATGGATCATCAAACTACAAAGAACCAAGGACAAAAAAACAAAGGAAAAACTGTTATACAAAGAAAGAACTGTTTCACATCGGACTCTGGAAAAATACCAGATCTTCTGGTATAAATGTAACTATGCTTAAACAGACTTTGGAATTTGCTATAGAGAGCTGACAGCATATGTGTTGCGTGTTTGTAGAACCAAAAGTCAAATGTAGCAGAAATGTCGTACTAACTAAAGCAGTTTACTGAAGCAGTTTGCTTCTGTGTATTTATTGTACTTGTCATCACGGTCCTCTATTGGTAATGGCAGTGACAAGGAGATCCCGAATGGGCAGAGGAGGCTATCATCTCCGTTCCCGTCGAGCTGTACACCAAGGAAGGAAGACAACGTATTCGTGGACAGGTCCAGAATTATTTTTAATGTTTCAGCCACAACCGGACATCAAGAGGAGGATATTTACTTAATTTCTGGGGCTAAGCCCAAGCGCCTGCCACCAGTACGGACTTATGCATCAGAGGACAAAATGAGTGGTGGTACAAGTAAAAACTCTAAAGGTACTGTCTTACAGTGTTCTCCTTCGGGAGACAATAGCAGTGCATATAATTTTAACATTGATAGATTTATGCACATGTCTTTTGAATTTAATGACATTCATAAAGTCAACAACAAACGTAAGGAAGATAATGGACATTTTTCTTCTTTATAAGAGCTAATTTATAGTTTTGGTAACAAACTTAGTAAAATTAAAACTATACAGGTTGATAACATGTATTTAAACAAGTGTATTGATAGTGGTATAGTCCCTATGGGGCTACGATTTTTTAAGGAACCCATTGGGGTTGAGATGACTGCTGATAACATTAAAGTGTGCAACAATATGTTCAATGGGTTTGGCAAACAATTTATGCAATTCCTAGTAAATTGTAATGATTCTAAGTTAAGTTGTTTGCTGCAGGAGGTGGAACATTTGAATAAATTAATTAAAAAGGATGTATTATTCCCACAATGGGAAAAACTTTATTGCAAACAATTTGATTATGCAGAAAACAACTGCAAGAAAGTTTTTGATAGGAAATGTAGGAAACTACAGAGAGACATGTCTCAATATGAGAAAGGAACAGTCTATAGGTGGAACATTAAACGAAATGAGCAGACTAACAAGGACGACAAGTATGTCAGAAATGAGAATGTCTCACATTTTCATCAATTAGACGAAGAATTTTTTTAGAAGGAGGAAGGGAACACAATGTCTGGCAACCAGTGAATTACAAGGGGAAGGGGAAACAAAGATGGAACAGAAACAGACCATAGGATCCCCAGTAGCCCCCGGTAGTTACACTCATAGGGCCAGACAGGTTAATACCTCAACACATATTACAAATGCTAGCCAGGATTGTGTATTAGATACTATCCTTCATACAAGTGGGGAAGTTAAAATATACAATTACAGTTCTTGTGAGGTTACCCCAGAGTTATTCCAAATATTCTCTAAGGGAATGAAGTTTATTCCCGACAAGTCTTTGGATCTCATAGACACAATGGTTGAATTTAAGTTATTTTTGAGAAAAATAAATCTTGGGGTTTTTTTCAACCAGAGTGTTCCTCAGTTAGGACATATGGGGGATTTAAGAAAGAAAAGCACATTTACCCCGCCTATGTCCAAAACATTGACATCTTTTGAAAATGTGATAAACAATTAATTGTATTCTTTATACAAGAAATGCAAATACAATAAACGAGACAGAGACATGAGCCAACAAGTGTTTTCGGTTATAGACTCATTGTGTGAACAAAACATCAGAATTATGTCAGCTGACAAAGGGGGAGGAATAGTTTTATATGATCAAGAGAAGTATAAAGCTAAAATCTTTGAATTGTTAAATAATTCCACACAATATGAAGTATCTTCACTTAATCAGGTGAACATTGCACATGGCAGAATTAATTCTTATTTGGAAAAATTCTTCTTAGAGAATAGAATTAATGAAGAAACATACAGATACCTTAAAGTAGAATTTCCTATACTGGCAACTATCACGGGGATCCCCAAAGTACATAAAAATCCTTTGGACCCCCCGTTTAGACCAATAATTTCAGGCAGCAACAGTAAGGCTTTCCCAATGGGTAAAGTTATACATCACAGATTGAAACATATGTACAACACCACAGCACATATTATGAAAGATTCCTGGGAATTCCTAGGAATTTTTAAACAAGACTTATGGAGCCCTAATTTGGTGTTTGTTACAATCGATATACAGGACCTTTTCTCCTGTATTCCTAGAAATGATGGTATAATCAGATTTCAGAACAGTTTACATAATTTCAGTGGTCTACTTACTGAATTAATGGATATAGTACTCGATAATAACTACATCTATTATGAGGGAGAGTACTATAGACAGAGGACAGGCGTAGCTATGGGGGCAGCATGTGCCCCCATATACGCAAATCTTGTACTGTTGGATTGGGAGAACGAGTTTGTTTTACAATCCGTGTGGATGTCCCATATTAAAAGGTACGTCCGTTATTTGGACGATATTTTCATTCTTTGGGAAGGAGACGTGGATAAACTAACTGAATTTGTAGACTATATTAATCATACTACTAGTTACCTCAAGTTTACATATCAGATGGACGTGGTGGGGATCAATTATCTGGATGTATACATATATAGTGATGGGAAGTCCTTCCAGTCACGGATATTTAGGAAGGATACTTATAGTAATGGTTACTTACACTTTGATAGTGCCCATTCTTATGCCACCAAATGAGGTATTGTCAAGGGGCAGTGTATTAGAGCTGCCAGGATGACCTCGGTGAAGGAATGCATGTTACAAGAGCTATCCTATATTGGCAGTTTATTTATTGACAAGGGTTATCCCTTGGTTATGATTAAGGATGTGATTATGTATATCACACAAGAATGGGGTAAGAAATATCCACCATTATTAGGTATGGGCCTTCAGAACAACAGAGAGAGAGATAATATCGTCAATAATAATAACAATAACAGCTATGATAACTATGTTAAAGCATACATATTGAAATATGGGAGGCATACTAAAGAAGTAAAAGACATCATTACTTCTAATTGGAATATACTTACCAGTGATGTTACTATCAAAGACAAAGTGCCACCTAGACCACATTTTGTATATAAAACTGGAAATAATATCAAGAGAATTATAGAAGTTAAATCTAGTTATTTAATGAAAGGAAAGATACCTAAAGGGGGTACTACAAAATGTGGACGTTGTAATTATTGTAGGTATATTTTTGAAGAATTTTTTATCACATTAAACAACAATTTAAGAAGTAAGGTGAGGTTTAGTCCTGGGAATTGTTTGTCACAGCACTTAGTATACTTGGTTATATGTGATACATGCAATAATTATTACGTTGGGAAAACAGACCGTTGTCTTAAGAACAGGATATACGATCACATGTACTGCATTAGAAAACACGATATGAACAATGCTTTATCTCGTCATCTCATCAACAGCCCAAATTGTAAGAACTTCAAATTTGCTATCTTAGAAGTGATACCATTTAACCCCAGAGGGGGAAATATTAGGGCAATATTGAGTGAAAAGGAAATTAGGTGGCAGATAAGACTAAATGCAGGCATATCCCCTGGACTTAATGAAATGATTCCCACCAAACCATTAGTTAGAGCTTAATTTAACATTACTAGTTCATATTTCTTATACCTGGATGAGTACACCACCAAGTGACAAGAGATAGGTTGTTCTTGATAGATAGGTTGCATATAGTTTGCACACTCTCAGCACAATTTCATTTTAAATAAGTACCACTGTTTTTATTTTGTATCATTTTTTCAAATTTTGTTCATGATATGTATTTGTTATATGTTTTAATTATGATCTATTTAGTTGGTTAGTACATTATAAATCAGGATATATCATGTTTTTCACCACTATCTAGTTCGTATATATTTATTGTCAGCATAGTTATGCTTAGTAATTGGATTAAGTGTTTTTTTTATTATTGGTGTTCATTATATTTACTATTTTTATCATTTTTATTATTAGTATTTGGGATGTATTACAAGTTTTTCGTAAGTGTAGTATGCTGTATTGAGACTGGAGGTATCAAATTACTAAATGTTACCAAATGTTAGTTTTTAATTGAATAATGAGTGAAAAGGGCGTTTTTTGTATTTATAAGGGAACTAGTTTTTTTCACACTGTGTTCTGAGGAAGTCATTTGTACATTGATGAAAGCGCTCAACATCTTCGTTTGTAGTTTTAAATAAAAGAGTATCGTTTAGTGCAAGAATCCTACTTTCCTGGTCTTATTCACAGCACTTGTGGTGGTTTATATTCTATAATTGTGGAATTCCAGGAATTTATCCAGTTTATTTATTGTACTTAGTACAATCCAGTATTTAAATGTAGTTGGTTATACTAAGAGTTAATATATTGTGGTGTGTTTGCATGCAAATGTAAATAACAAGAAGTAACCAACAGAAGGCAGCACAGAATTCTTCAATGTCGAGCCACAGTTGACGGACCGCATGGTTTCTCCTTGTGACAACTACAGCTACTTTTTCATTTTATTCAGTTAATACGTCCAGTTGCAGAACAAATGTTTTCCTCCTTCTTATGCACAGTATCCAGTAGCAGAACAGTGCATCTCTGCAAGTTCCATAAGTCCTATACATTTGCACAACTGAATCTGCCAGCTGTGTTTGGCCACCTTTTGTGAGAATCAACAAGGGACTTTCCACGCTTTCTCGATGGAAGACTTGATCACCTTCAACACAGAAATTTGTAATTCTCTTTTTGTTTCTCATTCTACAGCATGGATGTCATAAACAACAGAACTGTAAAGTGTAACACTACCTTTCAGGTAGACAGTAGTAATAGTCCAGCACATGTATTGTCAGGATTTAAAAATTGGTATAAACACAACTGTAGCACATGCAGTACTTTATTAGTTAATGTTAATGTCAATGCTTTATGTAACTGCATTATGTTTGACTGGTATCTTAAACAGCAGCATCATTTGTATGACAGTAAATGTTTATGTCCTGTTACCACATGTAAAATGTTAATTTCAGAGTTACAATATCAGTCAAGTCAGTTATTTACAACATCTTCTGTACATCTTGCTAGACAAAAGTGGCATAAACCCACTGCACATTACAAAACAGATAAGAACAGAGAAAAAGTTCATGGTGAACTGACAAAAAATGTAATAAACTTCTAAGACACAGTCAGAGTGAGTTCAAAAAGTTCATACAACATATGCAAACACTTTTTCAAAAGTGCATAAGAGCTTTAAAGTCAGCAGAACATAATACTGACAAGTATAATCTGGTTAGTAAAGAGTTAAAGCAACACCAGTTAACTACACTGATAAGACATAATTTACGACGTACTATTCTACCTTTAGAAAATGGTTAAGCATACAAAGCACAAATTTTCATTCAGTTAAAGCAAGGCACTTAAATAGTAATTTTGCAACAATTTCATCTAACAAAACAGTTATAGGGCATAGAAATCAAATGAGTGTAGTTAAACACAGAAAGACATGATGTCACAAGACTGACATGCATTAATTTTTTTTTTCATCTAAAGTGCAGCAAAAGGCAGACCACAGCAAATGTAAATCATATAAATATATCTGTTTTAAGCATGTGTTAGTTAAGTCAATAACTCTTTTGTTTCTTACAATATTTTGTAATTGTATGATAGCATAAAAAACTCCAGCAAAAACAGTCCTCAAAATCAGTATTATGCATAGTTAGGCAAATTACAAATGTTTATTATAATTCTAAGAGTTTTACAACTGCATTCTAATATCAAGTTGCAAGTATATTAATGAATGACTGAAGGTACGAGTAAGTGCTGAAGGAGTTATGTTTAAGCATCTGGAATGCGCACAAAAAAAGAAAGAAAAAAGTATGTGAGCTCAAATATTTCCAGGCTGGAAGGGGTAGTTACAAGAAATGTTGCATAATATAAAATGTTACTGGTACTGAAGTTTATAAGGTCAAGGAAACAAGACTGGTTGTCAGGCCAAATGGCTTACGTTTTTCTAAAACATTATTGTTAAGTATGCATGTACAGCATTAAGCAAAAAGCACAAAAGTCTAATCCTGTTTAGTAATTGTAGTAAGATGTCACAATTGTGCATATATGTCATTAATAATCTGTTTGCAAATAAATACTACAAGTACAGTCAGTACATGGGCTATAGTATGCAGTTAAATTATGCAGGTCCCTTTACAAAAAAGGAGGGTACAAATAACTACTAGTAACAGCAGGTGTCTTTTCAAAATTGGTAAAAGCAATTCCTATTACAACTTTGACAGTATAGGCAACAGCAAAATAAATAAGCAAATGTGTAAGAGCAATGTGTCACAGTCTACGTAAGAGCCAAAAGGGCAAGCATAAATTTAATTCTCACAGCATAAAACAAACAATACTGCAATAAAATGATGTATACTACAGGGGAAAGGGCATGCTTTCAATTTTACACTAGCTGTGCAAACAGTATTGCAAAAGATATGTAATTAGCAGGCTTCGGTATAATGCTAGGTTTAAAAATTGGACTGAGTGTACATTACAGCCATGTATATACAAATACAAAAACAATCTGTACAAGCAAGTGTATTATGTACAGTATATAGTAAATGGATTATCTATATAAATAGAGTAACAAGTCATAGCTTGACATTTGTGACATACGTGTTTTTTTTTTTCAAAAAGAAAGACTGCAATGTCTTTGCAATAAAATTCTCAAGCATTATCAATAAATTGCAGTATAAAACATCACTGTATAGAGTCATATTCAGATTCATCCAGTTCTAATAGCAATGGTTGTCATCATTGTGTTGACAATATTAAACTGTGTTAACTTGCAGTATCGAAATCTAAAGGTTTTGTTTCCCAATGGGCTGGATTCATGAAGGCTTGCACGGAGTCTAAGAGTAGAGTAAGACTCCATGCAGCCAACATGTCTGCCGAGCGATCCAGGAACAGCTGGCAGGAGTGTGCCACAGAGCTCCTAAAACAACTCTTACACGGACAGGGCTAGGTTATGCAAATTACCTCATTTGCTGCAGAAAGCTATGCAAATGAGGTAAATTTGCGATCCAGGAAACCCTAACCTGTCTGAGTAAGAGTAGTGTTATTTGCAGAAATGTACTCCATTGACAACTGAGTACCATTCTGCAAATAGCAAAACGGAGCTGTGACAGCTCCAAATAAAGGCTGCATCCAGTTGAGGAAGCATGCCAATGGCCAAATATATGGCCAGTGGCAATGTTCCCTGATGCAAAATTTAAAAAAAAAATATATATTTTTTTTTTACCTCGATCTCTGAAGTTTAAGCGTAGCACAGCACCGCACAAATGTGCTGTGCTATAAACACCAGAAAACCAGAAATTAAAAGCCACAAATAGGGATTTTATAGCAAATCATAATTTTCAATGCAAGTGAATGGCAAACTGAAGACTACATGGCAACCGAGTAGAGGTTGCTAAGGGGGGAAGCTCAGTCTAAGAGATGTAACCAAGCATTAGTAGGCAATCCCATGCAAATGAGGGTAAGGATAATGAATCCCAAGTTTACATAGCAAATGAGCACAGTCAGTGGAGTGCATGAGTAAGATAAGGGGAGTAACAGAGTAGAAGATAGGTGACATCACGAAGGGGGTATGTATGAAAGAATGTAAGCTCATTGGAGCAGAGTGACATGTGTTTACTGCCAGTTACTCATCACTGGAAGAGGTGTGTCAACAGGTATTCTAGCTAAAGGCAAGAAATAGAAGGTGTATGCCATGGATAACACTAAAGTTTCTTGTTGAGGTGCCTGCAACATGTTTGCACGCGGGTGCACGCCTGTATATCCGAGTAAGACTGTGTGTGCATGTGTGCGCCTGTGTGCACACGTTTAAGCCAGAGTAAGTATGCGTAAGGTTGTTGAAATTTTTGTAAGCGCATTTGCGCCTGTGTGAGTGCGTTTAAGCAGGAATTAGCAACTGTTAGGCCGTGTAAGCATGTGTGCGCATGTTTGCGCTTGTGTGCACAGCACTGCCCCCCTGTGGAAACAGAGAGGGAAAAGGAAGCACAACAAATAGTAGGAAGTTAACCAAGGAGAACTAGCAGAGCTAGCAGGTGAAAACAATCAGAATCAGGCAATTACACAGGCAGTACACTAGCCCAGTCCAGCCCATCACTTAAAACTCTGCAAACAACTTTCCACCATGTTTTCCTCAGAGACACTGCAACACTGCAGTAAATTAAGAGAAGTGAAAACTTAAAAAGCTTTACTGAGACAAAGAAATGTTAGGGGCTGCCATTGCTGTTATAAGGAGACATATGCAACATGCTGAGGGTGGCGACAATCCGAATGCTGCTGAGCAACCCCCAGTGAGGAGACGGAGAAGAGTATACAGGCCCAGGGTAACTACCAGGGGCTACATGAGCTGGAGATCGTGGAGCGCTATAGAGTAGACAGAGACCTCATGCAGCAAATTGTTGAGCTGTGCAGGCCACGCCTCACACTCAGAACCAACAGAGGGGAACCCATTCCAGTGGAAACCAAGGTATGTGTTGGCCTAAGAATACTAGCAACAGGTACCTTCCAGAGACCAACTGGTGATATGGTGGGGATATCACAGGCATCAGCATCCAGGGTACTGCACCAGTTCCTGAATGCCATGTCAGCACATGTTGGTGATCATGTATATTTTCCAAATTCCAGGGGAGGCATTGGCCAGCAATATGCGTCTTTTCCAGCAAATAGCGGAATACCCTGAGGTAGTGGGTGCAATAGACTGCACACACATATGCATCAAAGCACCAGCCTGTGAGCGGGGGTAGGGCCTACATTAACTGCAAGGGCTTCCACTCCATCAACTGCCAGGTCATGTGTGATGCCCAGGGCATAATACTGAATGTGTGTGCTGGCTGCCCTGGAAGCTACCATGATTCCCATATCTGGCATCTGACACAGCTGTACCAGACATTTGCCAATGGGGACATCCCTCATGGTCACCTTGTGGGGGATGCTGGATATGCACTGGAGCCGTGGCTGATGACACCCATCAGATATGCACACACACACCTGAACAGGAACGCCATAATGAGGCACACGCAGACACAAAATGCAATTGAGTGTGTGTTTGGGCTGCTCAAGTCATGGTTCTGGTGCCTGGATACATCTGGTGGAGACTTGCAGTACTCACCAACTACATGTACCCAAATTGTCATGGTATGTGCTATGCTACATAATATGATCCTGCGAAAACAGCTGCAGCAGGAGCAGCATAGGCCCAGGCCAAACAGCCCCCCACCATTGCCAAGGCCATCACAGGCAGAGCGTGACTCGAAGGAGGAACAACCTGAGCCTGCCCCAGTAGGCAGAAAGAGGCGTGCCCAGTATGCTTTGGCCTTGGCAAAGAGGCAGCGCATAGCAAATACGCTGGCTCAGTAGGAACCCTGGAAATGATACCTCTCTCTGACTCGCACATATAGTAAAAGGGATGCCTAACTTGACACTACCTGTTTTCAAACATGTATAGGGAGTGTACTATGTGCATCCGACATAGGCAGCCCTGCAGCACCACCTGAGGCATGATTGCCATGTTTTAAGCAATATAAAGCAGTGCTAAACAGCTGTTACCACTATTTAGTAAATGTAAACAAAATTGCACACACTAACTAGCACAACTTTGGGCAATGTTGAGCAATACTGGCCAATGTTCAGCAATGTTGGTTAATGTTGTGCAATGTTGTGCAAGTTTGGTCAAAGTTGGGCATAGTTGAGCAAAAGCAGGTAAACATGCTCATATTTGCTTTACTGGTCCTTAAGCAGTCTGGTCTGCCCAGTATGAAAATATAAAGCAGTGACAGGCCTCAAACCTAGAATGCTGTGCACTATAGCCACAGTACTGAACCAGTAAACCATGACAGTATTTCACTGATCAGCCTGTATGAAGAAATGTTGATAAGTCTGTGCAAAGTGTCTCATGGAAACCCTGCAGGCACAGCATAATCCCTGTCGAGTTATGACACAAAAGTGAGCCCTGCAGTAAAAATATAACTTGATTTTCAGCACACATATAGTATAAATGTTAATACTGGGCATGTTCACACACGTTAACAAATGTAGTGGACTTCAGACAGCAACATACTGAAAGGTCACACTGGCCATGCTCACACACTTGAATAAATGAGACAAATGTCAGGCAACAAAACACTGAAAGGCCAAACTGGGCATGCTCACACACTTAGGCCAAGTCTGAGTACAGCAGTGGGACACACATATCTGGCAGCAGTGGGACACACATATTTGGCAGTTGCATGTGTTAACCCAGGAACCTCTTACTATTCACCAATCCTGCCTTGTGCACACAGTTATATGACAACAGACACATATATAATATATTGGAACCCTGTCATAATCAAATATGTACTACAGATACTTAGGTTGTTCATAGAAAGTGGGAAAGCAAAGAAGAAAAAAAACCTGCAATCAGTATCATCAATAAACAATGTGCACTCCAAACATTATCATAGGTTCATAGGTTCATAGGTTGATACTAGGCTATCTGCCCTAGGGCATTTATAAGCCTAGCCAGACTGTGTTTGGCTTTCGCCACCCTTTTAGATTAGTAGACTGTGCGTTTGAATAGTAGGTCACACAAGATAGCCCTTTTACGGTTAGTTTATTGTGCCTCTGTCTAGCAGGGACCCAGAAGAGATCCCAGGGGTAAACTTATGATCTCCCATCCACTCGTCAAGATTTCTCTTGAAGATGGTCAGTGAGGGGCTCTGCCTAACTTGGACTGGGATTTCGTTCCAGAGTGAGGGGAGCCTCTAGGATATGAATCTGTCCCTCCAGCATGTCCAATTTATTTCTGTGCTGAGGTTTAAGTCCCTGGAGCATGTAGTTCTAAGGGATTTGGATATCCTGAGGTGGAGCATGACCATTAATTCTGGGTTAGACATGGCTTTATACGTCAGGCACAGATCGCATCTGAGTAGGGGTAAGCAACCGAGTAGAGCTGGAGTTTCTTTAGCCGAACTGCGTAGGGCATCTGTTTGAGTCCCTTGATCCACTTTTTGAGGTACTTTTGGGGTCATTACAGTTGCTGCAGGTGTCGGGTAAGGTACATCCCAAATGGGGCATTGTATTCAAGTATGGGCCTGATGAGTAGAGGGGCACAATGTCCTCTCTTGATCTAGATGTGAAACCTTTCGGGATAAGGTGGGCTATATAGAAAGTCTTTCTAACCACTTTGGCAACGTGATTGTCAAAGGAGAGATTGCTATCTACTTGGGTCCACAAATCCCTAATTACTTCTTCTGTAAGTAATGGATTACTACCTGTGTGGTAATTTGCGGGCACTTTGTTTTTCCCAAAGGGGATGACTATGCATTTTATGGCATTTAGCTTTAGGCCATGTCTCTGGCACCAGTTATCCATCTCTGTGAGACCCTTTTTGGAGGATGCTTGTGTCAGCCGGAGAGTCGATTATGGCATTCAGTTTGCAGTCATCTGTGAACTTGGTCAGCCATAGTCCTCCTGTGTTACCTGTACCTCAGAGAAATATATACTGAACAAGAGAGGTCCCAGGACTGACCTTGTGGGACGCCACTTGTAACTGGTGTAGAGTCTGACATGGCACCTGCAATTCCAACCATGTGGGTGCTATCCCTGATCCAGTTTGCAATCCATCTTGTGACATATGTGTTGATATCTAAGCTGGTGAGCTTATTTATGATGGCCGAGTGGGGTATTGTGTCGAAGGCTTTTGCGAAGTCCAGGTAGGCTGTGTGGACAACCTTTCCTACGTCTTTGGCCCTGGTAACTGTTTCCAAGAAGCCGACCAGTTTCAAGAGGCAAGATCTGCCCTTAACAAAGCCAAATTGGGTAGGATCCAGTGTCTGGAGGTTCCCGATGTCTTTGTTTATGAGTTCCATGATGATACCCTCCATAGCTTTGCAGACCAGGCTAGTCAGGCTTATAGGGAGATAGTGTCCAGGGTCCATTGTGGCACCACCTTTGTGGAGCGGGACCACTGTTGCTGTATGCCATTCCTTGGGTACATATCCTGTAGTAAGTCTGATATTGAACAGTGACTTTATGTGAGGGTTAAATTCTTCATGAAGCTCATGTAAGACGCAGCTCGGGACACAGTCCAGTCCCATTGATGCTGTGTTATTGCTTTGGAGAGGGCAGCTCTCACCTGTTCATCTGTGATGTCAGGGAGGCTACACTCTGTTGGGATGGACATTTGCTCTTTTGGGGGGATAGGGGGAGAAATTTGCACTGAACCTGTCTGCCAGGATGTTGGCAATGTCTGTGGGTTCAGTGTATTTTTCATCATTATGCACTAACTCAGAGCATATCTGGGAGTTGCCACACAGGTTCCTGACATAACCAAAGAAGGCCTTGTGATTGTCTTTAGTGTCATGTGCAATTTTTCTTTCGAAGCTGGCCTTAGATGATTTTATGAGTTATCGTAGCTTCTTGCTAGTACTGATCAGAGATGTCTTCCCTTTTTGGGGTTTTGCTCTATCATGTAGTAGCCTACTCCTTTTGTTGTATAGCTTATTTATGGCCGGGGTCCACCAGACAGGTCCCCTGCCTTTGGAGGAATGAGTCTTGGTTTCATTTGGGATAGCATGATCCATGCATTCCTGTAGGTGTCCATAGAATGTGTTTGTAAAGGATTCTGCTGTTTCAGCCATATTTTCCACTGGCCCAGGGGCTTTGAAGGATACCACCTCAGTTTTGAGAAGTGTGACGTTTGCTTTTGAGAAGTTCTTCACCGAGATTACCTTGGCTGGGGGTGGGGATGGAATATGGATGTCCAGTGAGATAAACGTATGGTCTGACCTTACCAATGAAGGGTATACCTCTGGTGTGGAACATAGCGTCCCCATGTTGGTGATGACCAAGTATAATATGTTTTCCCCTCTTGTGGGGGTAGTGACCAGTTGTTCCATAGCATTTGAGTTTATAAATTCTAGGAACCATTGGGTGAGGGTGTTGGGGCCTGAGTAGCATTCCCAGTCAATGTTTGGGTAGTTGTCACCCAACATAATTATAATGGTGTTTGAAGAGACCTTCATATTCTCCAGTGTTCTCAGGAAAACCGAGTGGGGTCCCTGAGTTTGGGAGGGTGGTCTATAGCAGGCTACAAACTGAAAGGCAGTTTTGCCCACTGTTAGTTGCACATGGATTGTCTACGATGCTTTGTGCAGTGCTACTAACCTGGAGGTGTGTGTATCTTTGATGTATATGGATACTCCCCCTCCTTTTTTGGTTCGGTCCGGGTTTTGTGGTCGAAAAGCATGGTATGAAGTATAACCTGGTAGTGCTGGGGGTGCTTTCGAGAGCCTTGAACCAGGTTTCTGTTACTGTACAGATATCGATATTCTCCATACTGAGGAGAGCCTTGAGTGTGTGCATTTTGAGGTGTAGACTTCTGGCGTTGAGCAGCATTACCCTTAGTTTCTTTTACCGTGTATTGTCTATGGAGGTGGGTTTGTCTTTTGAGCCTTGCCTAAAAAAGGCACTATAGGGATGGAAAGAGCCTTAGCTAGTATTCGAAAGCCCAGGGGCGACAGGTGCAAGCCGTCCCTAGTGAAGCAATGTGGCTTGTCGAGCATGTCATCCCAGGCTGACAGATACTGGATCCCCTTTGAATGACACCAATATGTTAGCCAACTGTTAAAATTGATCATTTTGTCTTTATACTGTGGCATCATTCTTGGTAAGGGTAAGATGCTACACAAGGTCAGGGTCATACCGGCCTGGGCTACATGATCAGAGAGATCCTCTGTGTCTCTTTTCATGTAGTCCAGGGAGGAACATCTCAGGTCATTCACACCAGCATGGACAATGACGGAGTCATATTTGTACTTGCTTTGGAGTGACCTGAGTGCATGTGTTATGTGGCGGATCCTGGAACCCGGCAGACAGCTTACAGTGACCTTCTCCTTGTTCAGCCTGGTGAGCGGGACATCAGTGTGTCTGA
Source organism: Protopterus annectens (assembly GCF_019279795.1). Lineage (NCBI taxonomy): Eukaryota > Metazoa > Chordata > Ceratodontiformes > Protopteridae > Protopterus > Protopterus annectens. The sequence goes on from NC_056726.1 coordinate 250,823,249, forward strand.
CAATAGAGTCACCTATTACAAGTGTATTAGGTGTGTTGTTTAGCCTTAAGGGCAGTGACTGTGTGGCACACTGACTTTGTGAACTATGTGATATGTGGGTATTGTTGTGGGGTAACAGTTGTTTGGGTGTCTGCTTTGGAGGTCTCTGCTGCTTAGGCAGATTTTTATTTAGAGCCTCTGAGTATGTTTTTGTGTGTTTATGTGTTTGGTTTGCTGTTGCTATAGGTCTATGTGAGACTGGATTTGTGGTGTGTGTGGTTACCTTCTCCTCCTGATAGACTGTGCCAGTCATGGGTCGAGAGAGCTCAGCCTACAGTTTGTCTATATAGTTGCATCTCTCACATATATCTGAGTTTGTTGGGAGGAGGAGAGGGTTGTCTGTGTACATAAGGCAGTTGTAACATTGCCTCAAAATTCCCATATTCACCAGATGGACTGGAGAGTACACACGAAACTGACCTTTGGACATGTCAGGATATTATGATGAAATACTCTTTTGACTGATCAAAAAGGATCAGTAGGGTGTTAAGTGTGTAAAAGAGTATAACAGGGGTTTAGTGCTCATGTTTGTTGGTGTTTTGGAAAGATTATCTGCGAAGGAGTCCAGACAGAACCATGACACTTCCTTCAGCTATGTCATAAATAGCAATGTACACTCATATATGTCCTGAGTCAGGGCCAACTGTAAATAACAAACACAGGAGGGTTATGGCTGACAAAGTTTGCAGATGACTGCAAACTGGGCGCCATAGTAGAAAACACATCTGACACAGATATCCTTCAGAAGGGTCTCACAGAAACGGATAACTGGTGCCAGAGCCATGGCCTAAAGTTAAATGCCAAAAAATGCATAGTCATACCCTTCGGAAAAAACAAGGTTACCCCTAGCTACCAAATAGGTGGCAATCCACTGAGCACAGAAGAAGTTATCAGGGACCTGGGGACCCAGGTTGATAGTAGTCTGTCATTCGACACCCATGTAGCTAAAGTAGTTAGGAAGACCTTCTACATTGCCCACCTTATCATGAAGGGATTCTCATCTAGATCAAGGGAGGTCATAGTCTCCTATACTCATCACTCATCAGACCAATGATTGAGTACAATGCCCCATTCGAATGTATCTGACCCGACACTTGCAGCAGCTGGAGAGGCCACAAAGTTCCTCACCAAAAGGATAAAGGGTCTCAAACATCTGTCCTATGCTGCCCGACTGAAAGAACTCCAGCTCTATTCAGTCGCCACCGCTTGCTCAGAGGTGACCTTTGCCTAACATACAAGGCCATGTCAAACCCAGATTTGATGAATATGCTTCACCTCCAAACATCTAGATCTGCCAGAGTCACAAGGGCAGGAGAGTTAAACCTCGACACGGCTATTAGTAGGACGTGCTGGTGGGACAGATTCATCACCAAAGACTCCCTATGCTGTGGAATAAAATCCCGGTATATGTGAGGCAGAGCACCTCGCTGGCCTTGTTCAAGAGAAATATTGACCAATGGATGGGAGATCGCAGATATACCCCAGGGATTACCTCAGTGTCACTGCTCAACAGAGGCACAGCAAAATAATGGGTATAGTTCCCCATACTAAAGGGGTGGCGTAAGCCACAAAACTATGGGCTAGGCTTGTAAATGCCCTCGGGCAGATAGCCTAGTATGAACCTATGAACCTATGAACAATGCCAACATCCTGTCAGACAGGCCCATACATACATACCCACCTCCCACTGACAAAAGGCCCTATCATCATACCAGGAGATATCACATGTAGAATGGGTAAACAGCTCCTTCCAAAGCTGAAAACATGGCATCAATTGGATTACATTGTTTCCCTATATGTGTCATAAGTGAACTGCAGTACAAACGGATCCTGCACCTGAACAGTCTGTTGAGCCTCACCCTCTCTACAGGATATGAAACCGTTGAATGGGTTACAGCAACATATGGCAAACTCCACAAGTGTTGGTGCACAACAGACCATGGGAACTATAGTCTTATAAGCCTATGAAGTCTGATCTGCAAGGCCATGGAGCCCATCATGATTGAAGTCATAAACAGAGCTATTGGAAGCCGACAAACACATAACCCTACCAACTTTGGTTTGGTCATGGGCAGATCATGGTTCCCAAACCTGCTAGATTGTTTGCAAGGCAGCCACCCAGGACATACATCACTGACATGAGCTACACATGTCCTACATAGACTTTGAATAGCCCTTTTCCAACCTCCCAGACACATGTTGTATCCACAAAATTAACAATCTGTGCATAAATATGTATTGTCATATGATGGATTGGCAAATGGTCCACAGATAGATCACACAAGCTAAGAATTGTGGAGTCCTGTTCAAGCTGTTAACACCTGCTGTCCCCCATGGTGCAGTCCTGGGATTGCATAAAACAAAGTGCACACACATTACCATGTCTAGTCTGATGATGTCAGCATCCTACAAATATAGCAGGAGAAATAAAAGCACCCAGTAAAGCATATAGTGTGTCGTGTTAATGAGTATCTCTCTAGTATCATAACCTAGTTAGGTAAGGGTTTGAATCCTGCAATTGCTGAGTGTGTGTGTGGGGTGGGTGTATGTTTGTGTGTGATTCCCTTTGAGAGGAGTGCCCTTTTTGGAGACTAGGAAAACACCTTAAAAGAGGTAAATTCCTCTTTGGCAAGTCTGATGATGTCAGCATCCCACAAATACAGCAGTGGAAATGAAAACCCCCAGTAAAGCATATAGCGCGTCATGTTAATGCATATCTCTCTAGTATCATAACATAATTAGGTAGGGGTTTGAATCCTGCAATTGCTGATTGTGTGTGTGTGTGTGTGTGACACTGTTGGTCGATGTGTTGTGGGTTTTGCTTTTACTACTGTATGACATATCAGTAAAACAACAGTATGTGCATTGCACACGTCAGGTATCTGTGTGGCAAATACATATATGTACATGTGACCTCAATTAGTTCATAGGTGTGAAGCCTGCTTTCTACATGAATATGTCTGTTACCTTTGACAGATTGTGCTGCTGCTTTTCAGACCTTAGGTCACATATGTATGTTTGTGGCAAGGCCAGCCACTGTAGTGATCTGTGGCCTAGGTCATCTGTGTCGCACACACCCATGACAGTTTCTATAGAATAGTGTGAGTGAGGGTTCATGCCTGGGGTATATTTCAGACTTGTTCAAACATAACAAAGTCTGTCAATAATGGACATTCATTATAGGTGTACAGCAACTTCGTAGCTATGCATACAGACCCCTTATTACTTATGTGATACACCGAGGGACTTCAGAATACCTTTGGAAATGTGAATATCAAAGGACAGATGACATAACGTGTGGCTGTATGTACACATCGGTACCTCTTCTACATGTCGTGGGCTACTACATTTGTGGTACTGTCGGGATACTATGTTTATTAAATGTGGATGACTATGCTATAATTGGCTTATAGCTTTACAGCATGGGTTGGTCAACAGGTATCTGTCTGTATGATACCCTTGTGGAGGATGTGTCTCATCCGGAGAATGCATTGTAGGCCACTGTATGCATTAACAGATGTGGACAGACATATCCCTAGTGTGTTTGCTTGTACCTAAGAGGGCTAAATGCCAAACAGGAGTGGTCCCCGGAATGAGTGGCGGTCAATACCACTGGTTACTGGTATAGTATTGTACTTTCAGGATCCAAATGCTACTGTGTTTCCTACATTTGTGTGTCAGTTGTCAAGACAGCATCTAACGATTGGTTATAGTCAGGCTGTTGAGGTTGTGTATACTACCAGAATGCAAACCAATGACCGATATTAACAGTATCACCCACAGCATAGTGTCAAACCATGTCATACACACATGTGTACCCAAGTTAAAACATATGTGTAGTAAAATGCATACTGGCCAGCAACAGAAACTATGGAGTGTTAACACTGTATAATACAGGGCATGTCACCCTTCCCATGTGTCCACTATGCACGTACATGCAGACAGTGCACCTCCACCATGTTCACAAATGTACACCTGCAAATCTGTACTGCACACATCACACACGTACTGTCCACTCACCAACACATGCTGCCAGAACTACACACATCAGCCAAGTGGCACATGGGCAGACAATACATTTTTGGAATTAACACTGGTGTAAATAATACTACATTGATAATCATAGCTTTAATGCATCATGCCTGGTCAGATATACCTACAAGGATATCATTACACTTTACTGTTGACAACATGCTAACATTGCTACACTGCTATTAAGTCACCCTGTGCATCAGCAACATGTTAGCCTGTTCCTGCATCAATGTTACAGATGCCAGGAGGTGGCACAGTTTCATCATATGCACAGGGTGTGTTGTTGGTTCACCAGAGCTCGACATTGACCCATCCAATTGACATGTATGTGTGTGTGTGTGTGTATGTGTGTGTGTGTGTGTGTGTGTGTGTGTGTGTGTGTGTGTGTGTGTGTGTGTGTGTGTGGGACAACAGTACAGCATGGGTCAATGTTGATGTAATGTGTGTGTGTGTATGTGTTAGCCCTAGGTGTTTGGTTTATGTGCGTGTGTGTCTGCATGCACACAGTTCCACCATGTGGCTGCCAAATATGGGAGGTTGTGGAACAGCCACAGACTGTACCTGCCAGGCTGTACAGATCACCATCTCTGGCCACGGACACAGTACCTGTGCCTGGCAGGGGTGTCATGGACAGTATTGGGTACTAAGCCAGACTGGGTACTATCATCAGAGGCAGAGGGATGTCGACTGGACCCATGTCCCTGCTGGGACTTGCCAGAGCCACGTGCACGTGGACTTCTAGGATGGTCTATTGACAGCCCAGCCCCAACATTGCTGGGGCTAGTACTGCCACTACGGGAGCGGCTGTGACTTGTGTGTCATCCGCGACGACTGCCAGCTGATGATGTTGCTGGCATACGTTCACGTCGACATCTCAGCCATCCTGGACTGTCCTGGCACATGGACATGACATTGCGGAGGACATCTAATGTCTCCCCCCAATGTCCATCAATGACCACGGTGTAATTACTGATAGCACTGGCAAGGTCACGGATACTGTCATTGATAGTGGTGTTATGGGCCCTCTGCACCCTTAGTCCCTGTCTGGTGTACCGTTCCATACATGTCTGTGCCTGCATTACAGCCCAGAACATACCTGAGGTTGTAAGACCTGTGGGGGCACGTCTGCCAGGGGCATTACGACCGGCAGTGCTCCCACAAGAACCCCTGGACATCTGCCTATGTGGTACCATTTCAGGAGTCTGGGTATGGCTGCTGTGAGGGGATGCATGTGCCATAGATACCACACTATCCTGGTCAATGCCTACTGTATGCTGTCCCTCAGCTAAGGCCATTGGTGATTTGGGATGTACTGGCAGTATGAATGTGCACATAGATGGGGTGGAAGGCTGTGTACTGTGAATTGATGGACCAACGACAGACCCTGTTAAACCTGCCTGTGCCACAACACATGTATCATCATTTCCACTATTTGTGGCAGTGACTTCAGGTTCCCTGCTGCACTCAACCAACACAACCTCAGCACCTGTGAGAGGAAGACAGGAAACACACTTTAAAATCTGTACATGATGTTAGCACACATGAACGCATGCACACATGAACACATGCACACATGCACACATGCACACATGAACACATGAACACATGCACACATGAACACATGCACACATGCACACATGAACATAGGAACACATGCACACATGAACACATGAACACATGCACACATGCACACATGCACACAAATACACTACTCAGTAAAGTTCACACACACACACACACACACACACACACACACACACACACACACACACACACACACACACACACACACACACCAACAGCAATCCAGAACATACTCATTATTGGTTGATGGTGGAGTACAGTATCACAAGCCAAAGAATCCTATCACACGTGTCAGCATGCAGGATGTGTGTTGCTCAACAGTGTGCAGTGTGAGTGTAGAGAGTCCTTGTTAATAACAGTATACATGTCTGTGATGCATGTGTGTTGTTCAATGATTGGCCTCACCCTGGAACACAATGTGTACATGGACACAACATTGCTGTGCAAGTATTAAATGCTTTCCAATGTCCTGTGCACCATCATTCATAGGTATACATACCATGGCCAGATGCACACAACTGTCAGGTGTATAGCAATGAATGCTATGTGTAGTACTGTAGGTACAGTAACTGGATGTAGTGTAGTACCATGAGCCATCATCAGGCAGCATCATGTGGTCACTCAAGGCCACTAATGTGTGCCACACTGGCAAGTATCTTGCTGTACCTGAACTGCAGCACTTTGTCTACATTAACCATTTCACAGGCAGTTGTTACATGGGTATGTAAGGTGTTCAACAGGGAGTATTGCCTAACATGAATGTGTTGTGTGCTGAAGAGTGTCACACTACCTCATGAAAGGCCTTTACCCCTGAGGTATAGTATGTGTGCTGTGTGGATGACATTTGGGATACTGGAGTCTGACCTTACAGCAGGTGTCTAAATAGGCCATGTGTATCATATGAACACTGACTGTGTATGACAAAGTGGTGTATGTTGTGTGCATGTGTATTGACTCTGCCTATACAATGTCCACTACAGTGTACCACAATTGGTTGGGATGCTCTGTGTATTGCATGTGTTTGAGGCAGATGCTCATGTTACTGGGATGTGCATAGTCCCACAGAAAACATGCAGAGCATGCATTATGTGTAGGTGTTTTAGATGTGTATATGGCCTTCAACTCACCTATGACATGCACATGTTATTTGCTGTATTAAATGTAGAGCACTCACCATCATGGGTCTGCTGTCTTGCTGTCACACCAGAGGGACCTACAAGGATATGAGACAGTTTGTCAGTGTCAACAACTATGACATTGCTGCTGTGAGTTTGCAACTTTACAGTAGTACAACATGTGACAGTCACAGGCATACAGATTATGTTCCACATTATCAGTATTGCACAACAACAGGCTCCACATCTTCTAAATACACAGTACACATCTGACATATGCATGTTCTAACAATCGAGCTAACAATAGTCTACAGATATGCCATGTTACCTGGACGCTCTGAGTCAACTTGCTGGGTGACTCCGGCCTCCATGATGACACATGTATGTTGTAGTGGTTGGCCAGGAGCCACCACACTGAGGAGCAGCTCTTCCACTCTGGTGAGGGGCGGGTGTGATGCTGCACCACCACCTGTGGCAAGCTGTTGTCTGCGGGCATTGGAGGCATGCTGCCAAACATGTCTAATTAAATCACTGCAGTGGTGACGTACCTGCTCATAAGTCCGGTTATTCATGCCTACGTCATTCACCCAACGGACAACATCTTGCCACAGTGCAGTGCGCCCATGCTGGTCCTGGCTGGTTCTCGAGAACAGCAGGGTGTGATGTTGTAGTAGGGTATCTAGGATTATTTCCTCCTCTTCAGGGGAATATGCAGGTTTGTGATTGTGAGACATGTCCCTGGAAGACAATAAAACAATAATTGTGAGCAAGTCATGTTGCACACTTAACATTCTAAATTACAGACATCAATGAAATGCCATATATAGCAACCTATTGGCTGCTAGTAAATACACACGTTTAATACCACATATCAGTGCTCAGCCCACAACTGCCTGACAGTGCCTGGCACATTCTATATATTAAACCATGTTCTGCACAGCAACAAAGTGAAACCAGTATGTAAGACTATACAACAGTACATGGCACACTGTATGTGACATAATGCACCACTTAGCCACAGGAGGTATATATCAAGCTAATGGATGAAAAAAGATGTCATCCATTGCAATGAATGTAAAGTACAGTTACAGTATTACCAGTATACCACAGTAGTCTTTGATGCCAAACCACTGTCTAACATATGTGCACAGTTGTTGATATAGGTGGCATACTGCTGTACTAGACTATACATGTTGCTAGATACAAACGTATACCCTGTAACACAGATATGATTGAGGGCATGGTACAGGCATAATTACACACACATCAGACATACATACAACACACAAATGTATGCCAACCCAGATGAGCTTTATCTGTGTAACATACAGTACTGTGTGTCACTACTTACAAAACCTTATGCCTGAGGTATGTAATCTGTGAGGACTACAGGGAATACACAAAACAGTGTTTCCAAGCAATGTGAACATACACCATACTGTACTGTTTAGGCCTATAGCTTCAGGTAGTACTACAGTTCATATGGGAGTTGGATTCACCAGCAGTACCACTCACTAAGCATAGATGTATTGCTTTAGCCTACAATGGGACACCACAGTCGACAACAAGGGACTATGTCATACCGTATGCCATACTACTTTTTTTGCCTAGCAATAGCATACACATCTTTTGCTGGGATCACAACTAGGACACAAACTACCATGACAGACACAATTTCATACTAAGCTATCACACCTTTACAGACCTTGCACACATTCACCAACACATTCACCATCACACTCAATCAACCTCACATAGCAATTATTGCACTAAGTACGTGTGTGTGCTTTGTGTCATGGGTAGGTAATATGCTATTGGCCCTAGGGCCTACAGCAGCCTAGCCATACGCTACCCTGGCCTTTGACACACATGTAATTTAATTTCACTTGCCCCTGTCAACCAGAGCCACAGAGGTGATTCCTGGGGTGTATTTCCTATCTCCCAAACAATCATCAGGAGTATTTATGACAACTGTTAATGAGGAGCTTTGTTTGCTATTGATAGGTGGTTTGTTCCAGAGTATGGCATGTCTCTGAGTTAGGACTCTATCTCTCCAGCATGTGCTGTTTAGTGAGGTGACAAGGTGTAGGGTCCTAAATCGTGTATCTGGGAGGGATTGTAATATGTTTACGTGGAGGATGTCCAACAGCTATGGGTGTAACATAGCTCAGTATGTTAGGCAGAGGTCACCTCTGGGTAGGCACTATGCAACACAGTGTAGCTGTGGTTTTGTGAGTCGGTCTGCATAGGGCATCTGTTTGAGGCTGGTATTACTCTTTGTGAGGTATGTCTGTGGCCTTTCCAGTTGCTGTAGTTGTCATTGTACTCTCTAATGGGTTTTAAGTGTGATAAGTAGAGGGGAACAATGACCTATATTTCCCTAGATGACACACCTTTTGTGATGACGTGTACCACGTAGACAGAGTACATGACCAGTGTGGCACTGTGATTATCAAAGGGGAGGCTACTATCCACCTGTGTCCCATGTTCCCTTATCACACATTCACTGTTAGGTAGACTACCACATATGTGGTAGTTAATGGGTACAGTGTTCTGGCAAGATGGGATGGCACTGCAGTGTCAACACTGAGCTTCAGTCCATACCTTGGTCGCCAGGCACCTGTGGCAGTAAGTATGCCTCATGTTTCTCTCCCTCTACATATATATCTATATATATATATATATATATATATATATATATATATATATATATATATATATATAAATATATATATATATACATATCTATCTATAAATATATATATATATATATATATATATATATATATATATATATATATATATATATATATATCTATATATATATATATATATATATATATATATATATATATATATATATATAGATATATATATATATATATATATATATCTACATACCTACACACATACATATAAACATCCATTGCTGTGCATATAGTTGTACATATAGACACATATACAGTCCACTATTCATGGTGGGAATATCACTTATGCAACAGTTGTGAGATATACAAATATTGCACAGTATTGTGCAGACTGCATTGAAGGTGTCCTTAGCCCATGTAGCTTTAGCAGGCCTCACTGGCTACAATATTGCAAAACTGACAGAGCATACCCACAGCGTTTAACCACCACATGTCATACACCAGCACTGCATGCTATTTTCTTTTCCACTCACTACAACCTACATAGAAATATGCACATAACAACCTTCAACAATGTATATATGTACACCCTTCACAAACAGTTGCAGTATGTCTCTTGCCCTATGCACATGTACAGATACATAGAGATACGCACTGCTGCCACATATGGATGATTCACAGTATGTAGAGTACTCTTCATAAACATCTACTACATGCCAGCAAATACATATGTGTTACATACCTTTCGTTTGTATTGCTGTGTTCCATTTGTTTTTAAAGGAAATGTTATTTATTTATTTTTTTATTTTATTTTTTCTGTCTGTCTTTGTCTGTGTCTGTGTCTCTGCCTCTCTCTCGCTCTCCCTCTCTCTCTCTCTTGCTGCAATGAGATGATTGCATGTGTAGACTGCAAGTACAGCCTGCTTTTCTAGGTATCTGCACATGTGATGGCCTCTGCACCAATTGGTGCCCACCATTTACTAATTGCATGCAGCCTGCTGTGTGGTAATTGCACTACTCATTGTCATAGCAGCCCACTAATATAAAATGCTAGGTTAGGTAGGCGTAGCCCTTTCAGCTTTCCAAAGTGGGGCCCATGCTTGTTTGCTGTGGACACCGTTGTGTCAGTCAAAAGGTTAGTATACTTCTTATCTCTGAAGCTAGGGTTGTAGCCAGTGATTTGCATGTTGTACTCAAACCTGAATGTTGCTGCTTCTAGTACACACTTTTCAGTGTAGAATTTTACTCACCCCTCCATATGCTTACACAAGATACATGGGAATATGTACTTTCTTTTCTGATTAGACAATTAACTGCCATACAAAAGTAGTTATTGTAATGTATTCCTCTGGCACATGAACTGTTTGTGAACTACCATAGTGTAAATATTAATTACCTCACTTCTGAACAGTTTGTTGTTTATTTGTGTTGACATTAGCATGGGCTGCTCAAGACAACTGGACACATTTCAGTACTGAGTATGCCTACCTACATCCTTGGTAGAGCCTGAATACACAGGTATATTGTTCTTTTGGGTAGGGGTGCAGAAGTACAGAGAGCATTATATATTATTGTGTGATGTTAATCTTGCTGAACATACAGGGTTGCTGTGTACCTGTTAGTCTAACAAGGCAAGTAGTCTGTCTGCGTAGCACCCACTTGTGGACATATCCAGATGGTAGCCAGAGATTAGCCTATTATTCTTTGTCTGTGCACCACACCTGTCTTTTCTGCACTGGAACAATGGCATTGTCACAGTTGGTTGATAACAGTACATGGCTACATCCTTTGATATTTCTGTGTTGTACTCCTACATAAGGGTATACTTGTGGGACTCGTTCCAAAGCTATTTGCAGAGTGTGTAACAGCAGACAAGCTGAAATGCCTGTGTGTTTCTGCCTCTGCCAGGCCTCTTATACACTCAGGTATATATTTGAACAGCCTCAGGGAAAGGTACATTATTCATTAAGTGTAATTCCCCACTCTTCGGCCTACCATCAGTACTTTTCAGAGGGATTCTGAGGGACAAAGCTAACATTTGTTTATGAATCAGGGACATCCCTGAAAAGCAGTCACAGTTGGGAAGTATGGCCTCTGCCCTATTCAAATATGCCGGTGTTTATCCTGCTCTGATACTGTGTGGGGTTTGTACAGTGCTACTGTAACATTATTTCCTGCTAGAATGGCTGGTTCTCTTTTCATAGTCATGTCATGCAATTCCACAACAACTGCTGGTAAAGATCCACAGAACAAGATTTGTGTTATGACATTCCTAATTTCCCTTTACATTCACTCATTGTAATGCATGATATATTTATTACAGCACCAACTTGTAAATCTACTGTGGCCTAGTGGTACTTCATGCAGTCTAGTGTGTCCAGGGTTCGAGACTGACAGATGTGATTTATTTTGCTGCTCAGCAGAACAAGGGCCCTGCCACGCAGAGTGACTAAGGCACTTTTAAGCAGTTGTAAGCTGGTTTGCGCAGGTTTGCGTGATGCTTAGCGATGCTTAGCTTGGTGCACACATGCGCACACTCGCTTAAACCCGCTTACTACTGCTTAAAAGTGCTTACTCCCGCTAACCCCCACGCTAATTTCTTTGAAAGAAAAGAAAATGGGGAGATAGGAAAGTGGTGAAAAAAGGGTCACAAAGAGGGAAAGACAGTAGGGAAACAAGCTTGGGATGTGCAGGACGGGTGTAGGGAAGGTCCATAGCTGCCCATTTCTTTACCAGCAACAGCTGTGCATATGCAATAAATTTGGAGTGAAATTTGAAACCTTCCACCCCTGAGAGAGGGGTGAGGACAACAAAGTCTGTTGTACTGCCAATTATAATTATCAGTTTACATGTCCAGCGAACATGTGTGTGAAATGGGCAGCTATGTATGGGGCGTAATTTTTTTGTGGGAGCAGATTGCCTTTTTTTTTTTTTTTTCAGTTGAGAGTGGAAAGTGAGGTAGAGGAAGTAGGTATATTTGGGGAGGTAGGTTGGGGAGGTAAACAGACAAGAGAAACAAGATGAATACTGGGGCGGAGTATGACACATGGGGTGGGTGAACACAATTGACGGGGACGGATGTTTAGAAATCGCAAGCCCATGAGCCCACAGATGGTAGCAGTGGAACTGAGATCCCCACCCATGGGCAGTCACAACTGAACCTTCACAGCCCCGAGGGTTGCTGTGCTGGGGGCTGCGTAGGAGGGGCAGGCTCACCCATGAGTCACACCACTCTCGCCTCGAGCTGGTGTAGGGGATCACCGACTGATCTCCCTATGCACTACAGCCTGGACCATTCGGAGGGTGACAGGAGGCCCTTCTCTGCCCACGCTTGCATGGGGGGATGAGCCCCATCCCCTGCAGTGCTTCCACCCAAAGGTGGCACAGGGCCAATGGTGGAGGGGAGCCAGGGCTGGGCACTGGACCTGCTGGTGCCAGGTACAATCGCTAGCTGAGGAGGGACAGGTGGGTCTGCTGGGACCTGCCTTTCCATATGTTCTGTGATTAGGTGTGTTTAATTACAACATAAACAACAGCATTCCAAATTAGTTGTAACAGCATGCAGTAATATTCCCATTAACCCAACACACCAAGGTTCCAACAGTTCAACAGCAAACATAACACATGCATATATTGAACGACAGTGGACATTCCAACAGCATACAGAGATGATTGGTGGCAACAAGCCACCAAGATTGTGGTGTTTGAACAGGGCACATGCATCAAAGTAAATGCAGATATTTATAGAACAATAGGACATATGTCCCAACAAATGTTTTAAGATTAGACATACCCATTGAGGTGTGGAATTGCATTGTTTATGCACATACAGTAGGGTGTAGAAAGAAACCTCAATTAACATCTTATAAGTACTTTTAGTCTACACTACATTTCTATTGACTGCAGGTTTATATCCCCTACATGTATGATTACACTTGGCAACATGCATTAGGTTATGTAATGGGTTTGGCTAGTTCATTATATACCTGACCTATATCTGACATACTAACTGTCCAAGATGCAGATGTTACTGCTACATAGTTATTTATTTTATTTATATTTCTATATCTACATATCTCGATGTGTTCACGTGACATTTTCAGTTACATTTCTACAGAACCCTACATTTCGTGTAGCACACTCACATTTTTGGGGAACACATTAACAAGCTACTCATGTGCCAGATTTACTTATGCATGCCAGTCACTAACTGACTGTTGAGGACTGTATATATGCTTCACAGCTACTGGCACTACCATCATCCACTTTATATGGGACTGCCCAAATGTGGGTTGACAGCACTTATTGCAACAGTACTATTTGTATAATGCAAGGGTACACCAACATTTCAAAGTAAGTGACACAGACACACTCCAAGGATTATACCTTTATTAATTACATTACACACTTTTCTACAGGCTCTCTCCTTTATTTGATATTACAGTGCATACAGAAGACGTATTCAAGACATATTATACCTTTATTAATAGGTTACAACACTCTTTTTCAGGCTCACTCACTTATTTTATATGACAGTACATGCAGAGATATTACTCTGGACTTATTTTACCGTTTTTAATGGGTTACTACACTCTTTTTTTGGCTCTCTGACGTATTTTATATAACAGTACATGCAGAGGAATTATTCATGGCATTTTATGGCTGTATTATTGGGCTACAACACTTTCTTTTAGGCTTTCTCACCTATTTTATATAACAATACATGCAGAATAATTACTAACCTGCCTGGTGGCGCAGCCTTAGCAGCCTATCTGCATAGGCTTGCTGATTCGCAGCACGGACACCTGCAGCTGTGAAGTAAATGAAGGGATATTGAGACATACCTATCCATTATATAGACTAAATTAGCATGTCTTACATACTGCATTCCATGGCTACCTACTCAGTAGTGGGGCATCTTGCATGTCACAGGCCTCCTGTATCCATTGGTCTAGTAGGTCCTGCTTCCATCTCTTCAGGTCTGCATGGTGGTGATGGACCTGCTCACCAGTCTGAGGAATGCCTGTGGCACTGGTGAGATCATGAGCTAACTGGTTCAAAGCCTCTGCTTTGTACTCCATCCCTTGGAACTGGCCCTGCAGGAGTCTTGACTCATGATGGTGACAAGGAGCCAAACCATGTATTTTGACTCCTCAATGCCTCGGCGTTGCGCTCGAAAGTGAATACCCCCTCCAGCACCAGCCATTCTAACTGCAGATGGGAGCTACAATCAGTTATGGCGAGTATTCCCACCTATGGGGGCTTAAATATGCCACATTTCCCGCACTTTTTCGTGATTGGCCATTTTTCAAAATCCTCGGCTGACTGCAGACCTGCTTAGCAATGGTTAATCTACCATTTAGAAGAATATGTATGTTAACAGTGGCTGTTTATTCTAGGCTGTCATGGCTTAGTGGTTCAGTACTTTGATTATGGTGCACAGTGTCCTGGGTTCGAACGTTGTCATTGCTTTTTATTTTACTACTGTCCAGACAGGCTATGGGGTGTGGCTGCGTTTAGGCAACTTTGCTCTATGTTGCTCCATGTTGCCCGATGGTGCGCTGGTTGGCGCGGCGCGCACCTCCGAACAAACCGATTGCGCTAGGTAAAGCTCTATTTAGCTATGGGCAACTATATAGCACTGGGTAAAGTGCTGCTTAACTACAGGCAACTATATTGCGCTGGGTAAAGTGCTGCTTAACTACGGGCAACTATATTGTGCTGGGTAAAGTGCTATTTAGCTATGGGCAACTATATTGCGATGGTTAAAGCGTTGCTTAACTGCAGGCAATTATATGTCAGGATCCTTTATAAATATAGATTTTGTTCACTGATACATAGGCCATTTCAATGCATTTTAGTAAAATTTTAATCATATATGTCAGGAATTATTTCATATACTAATTTAAAATGTAAAATAGAAAGGGAAGTGGTGGGACTCGAACCTTGAATGCCTCCTCTTTGTGCGAAGGCTGTACCACTACGCTATTGCTATTTGGCTTAATTTGCATAAACATTCCTTATTATCCTCTTCAATGTCGAGATTGCTAACTGCAACTAAGCAATGGGCACACCCGCGCAAACACGAGCAAATACGGGCAGCTATATCGGGAATTAGAAAAAAATTAAAGTTTTACTTTTCATAACTGTACTGGGGATTTACAATGTGAGGGAGTGTAGTGTTGGGTACATAGACATTTGAGCAGACTCGCTCAAGTGTGTTGACATTTCACAATTCAGACACTTGCACGAGCGTGGACATTTGGACTGCTCGGCAGTCAGACACGCCCCCTGCCTTTCTGCATGGTCCGTGTTGGACTTGGAGTGGAGTCAGTATGCCCTCATGAATATGCATGGCACGCTGATGTCATACCGTTCAACTGCAGTTTCTGAGTAAGACTTATTTAGTCTTACAAGGAGGATTTGTGAATTTGGGGGAATGTGTTTCTAGTTTAAAGCAATATAACTTGACTATAGACAGTTTTGTATTTAAAATAAAACAGAGGGTATCTATACAGTGATAGATATCTTTAAATATGTATAAATGCATGTGCACATCTATTTTCTAGTTAGATGCATATACACATTGGTTGCTATAATATATTTAAAAATAATATAGTTAGTTAAATACATGTATTTCTGTTTGATAGTACACATATATTTTGGTACAGCTTGAGACAAGCTGAATGTTCAGTGTCTGGAACATGCTTCAAGGACTATAGATAAAAATGCAACTGTGAGATAAGGCACGCAGCATTCATCACAGACATCTGCATTTCATTTGCATCATTCTGAACATCAAAACAAAGGAAATTACAATATTTCATGAATAAAACTTAGTAAAAATGATACACAATATAGAACAGAAGACAATTTCAGTTGTCAAAAGCATACAGCATGTACGTTTAAAAAAAATAACATTTAACACAAATATAACAGTATGGTTAGCTAAACAAGGTCAGGCATACATAAAAGTAGAGAAACAATCAAAGACTGACATAAACATTTCAATAAACAGCTCTAAATACTTACCATTCTGGGTAATAAACCAGTACTTCATGCAGATCAAGTGGCAAAAATACCATCCACTTGTACCATGGTAGGACAACAATACCAAAAGACAATATTGGACTTCAATATTACATTTCCAAGTTTTAAAGATACCAAATGCAGATTTAAAAGACCTTGGTATGAAAACTAGTAAAACAAGATATCTCACAGGTTATACATTTATAAGCACAAGAAAATCTTACTATTTAGTAAGTCATTACAAGTATCTTTGATAGACAGATTACAATTTAGTATAAATGGACAATATCGCCTTCAAATTTCAAAATGTTTGTTAAAGTGACAACATAGTTTATATGTGTGGTTTCAAATAACTCAGTGTTAATAGTAAAAGACAAAAACAGAAGCTGACACTGCCCATAATCGGTGGGACATATTTAAAGAATGGTCATCATCTGGGACCAACTTGCTAAATTGGTTAATACATCATGTGTTAATAGTTTTAAAAGTAATAATAATAATAATAACAGCTTACAATAGTTTATATGCTGCAGGTTACAAAGAGTTGCAGTAACTCAACAAGTTATGATTGCAAATATAAACAAATTGGTAAGTGCTGTAAATAGCAATGCTGATGAAACAAATGCAGTCTTTTCTTTAAGTAAAATTTAGTCCGTTCCTCAAACAAATAAAAAAAAAAACGGGGAACTGAAAGAATACTCTGTTCTATATAGTATATACTGTCTTTTCAAACTACTGCTAGTATGATTATTAGCTTGAATAAAAGCTGCAAGAATAATATGAAATATAAAGGGTTAATTTAGAAATAGTGTAAAATACTGAAAAATAAGAAGTAGTAAGTGTGCAGGCATAGCATAGTTAAAATTTGGCATCCATGTAAAGGAGTATGTTATTGAGAAACAAAGTCTGTAAAAATAACTATGCAGATGGCAGCTAAAAGGACATCAGCAAAGTAAAGAGATGTAACATCAAGTTTCAGATAGTGCTGGAACACCACCCCTGGGATTCATGAAGCTTGCGCCAGGCGTAGATGTAGCATAGATGGTCTAACACCAAATATGGCCACCGAGCGATTCAGATACGATCCGATTCCACGTGCACTACCAGCGTACGCCAGAGCTGAGTAGCTCTTGGCGCATGTATGCTAATCACCCCATGCGCAGTAGTGCAGCATGCAAATGAAGGTACATAGCGATTCATGAAGTGGTGCAGGCATAGCGTAAGCATACAGAAATGTAAACCAAAAAAATGGTTTACATTTTTTCAAACAGAACACTGGAGCCATGAAGCGGACCAAACTTACATATTACAAAGTTAACATATGCCAATGGCTAAATATACAGCCAATGGCATAAAAAAACAAGCACAGCACATAAAAAATAACATTTAATATCATGGTCACACTAACGCAAAGTACAACCTCAGGGCATGTGTGCCCACATGGGAACACAAGGAAAATATATATAGATGTCATAAAATTGCAATGTAACACAAATCATGATTTTGCCATAATAGTCAATGGTATGCATGCTACACCACAATCAAGGCGCAATGGTTGCTAAGGGTCTGTGACAGTGCTAGGCATGGTAACTATAAATTAGTTGTCAATGCCATGCAAATGAGGCAAGTAATACTGAATCGCAAATGCCTTTCCGGAGTAAGGCTGTACCACACAACGTAGCAGTTTAACACCGAGGAGTGGCCTGGAGGTATACATGACATCAGCAGAGGGGTGTGCCACCATAGCTGTAAGCACATTGGAGCATTACTAATCCGGGTTGCCTGTTGCTAAGCAGAGCCACAGGATAGGGCTGTGGATGTAGCCATAGCTTTGCTTAGCTGAGAGCACACAAGGTGACCGAAAGCACATGTGTACGTGGATGACAACGTGCTCGAAACTCAATAAACGGCTGCACGCAGCGCGCACCACAGCTGAAACAGGAAGGTTATGGGAAGACAATAAGGAAATGCCGCAGTAGGGTAATTGGAGTACAACTGAGTAATTAACACCTATTAACTCACAGTGGGCCATTGATGGTAATTAACAAGGCTGCTAGCAGCAACCTACAGAACAGGAAAGGGGAGGTGCCAGATTGCAAAGAAAAGAGAACTGTCACAGCAGAGCAAAGCAAACCTGCAGTAGATCAGCTATAGAACACATTTCACAACACAATCCTGGGTTGGGAAAGTACAAAACAAGAAAGCAGGCTGCTGGATGCATGTCTGACAATGGGAGGAGAATTGGTTTGAAAAGTGAAGGCAAGGGCAAGAGGTGATCCACGGCAGCCAAATGTAATTCAACACCAAAGGCACCACAATAGCAGTACCTGCGGTAAAATACATAAGCAAGATACTCTGCAGCTCGGATTGTACATACACACCCCATGACATCATCAGTTTCCAAAGCACAATAGTACAAAGTGTGAATGCATCTCACATACACTTGTGTATTCCCAAACACTGCACCATCGGTGTAAACAGATGAGGAACTTTTACAATGTACATGTTGGGAGCTGCCGTAGCTGTGATTCATCAGCATGTGTTGGAGACTGAAGGTGGTGTGGAGGATGATGCTGACAACCACCTCAGGCACCGGAGGAGGGGAAGAGTGTTCAGACCAAGGGTAACCTACCACGTGCTAGATGATCTGGAGATAGTAGAGTGTAACAGGGTGGACAGGGACATCATACAGCAAATCATTGAGCTGTGCCGGCCATGCCTCAGAGCCAGAAACAACAGAGGGGAACCCATCCCAGTGGACACAAAGGTATGTGTAAGCTTCAGAATACTAGCCAAAGGTACCTTTCAAAGGCCAACTGGAGATATCATGGGGATCTCACAGGCATCAGCATTTAGGGTACTCCACCAGTTCCTGGATGCCATTTTACCACATGCCAATGAGCATATATATACTTCCCCCGAACTCAGGAAGAGTTGGCCAGCAATATGCACCTATTCCACTGTGTGGCAGACTACCCAGAGGTACTGGGTGCAATAGACTGCATGCACATACATATCAAGTCACCACCTGGTGAGCATGGTAGGCGCTACATAAACCGCAAGAGATACCACTCCATCAACTGCCAGGTCATGTGCAATGCCCAGGGCATTATCATGGATGTGTGTGCTGGCAGCCCTGGAAGCTACCACGACTCCCACGACTCCCACATTTGGCATGTCTCACAACTGTACCAGGTATTTGTCGGGGGGGGGTACCATATGGCTACCTTGTGGGAGATGCTGGCTATGCACTGGAGCCATGGATGATGATTCCCATCAGAAATGCACACACACCCATGCAAGAACACCATAATGAGGCACACACACAAAACAGAATTATCATAGAGTGTGTGTCTGGGATGCTGAAATCACAGTTCTGTTGCTTGGACATATCTGGTGGAGCCTTGCAGTACTCTCCAGGCACATGTGCCCACATCTTCATAGTATGTGCCATGCTACATAATATGATCCTGTGGAAACAGCTGCAGCAGGGACATAATGGTGAAGGCCCTCACAGCCCACCGCAATTGCCAAGGGCACCACAGGCACAGAGGGATTCACACCATGAATACCCTGTGCCAGCCCCAGTAGGCAGATGGAGGCATGCCCAGTATGCCCATGCTTTGGCAAAGAAGGAATGTATAGCACATACACTGACAGTGTAGGCCCCTATGGACTGACACACTTCTCCTCATGCACACACAGTAAAAGGGATGGCACACATGCACGACCATCTGTAAATTGTCAAGTATAGGTGGTCTACTGTGTGCATCCTACATAGGCAGCCCTCAACTATTGCACACACAACTGCTATTGGCAAAAGATCAGTCAATACCTGAACAGTAAATTAAGCTAACAGCATGTGTTGATACTGTATGTATAGGTTTCTAGGTACATCGGTAGGTACATGCCTAATTGTCAGAGGCCATTCATAAGCCCAGCCAAAATGTGTCTTCTGTCGCCACCCCATTGATTAACTAACTGTCCCTCTGTGGAGCAGAGCCAATTGCAGGATCCCTGGGGTGTAACCACTGTTCCCCACACACTCTGCAAGGATTTCCATGTGTGTTAATGGGGAGCGCCATATAATGTAATCAGGGATGTAGTTCCAAAGCATGGGGAGTACCCATGACAGGCATCTATCACCCCAGCATTCTCCAGTTATGGTTGTGGCAAGGTGTAGCACATTACAGTGTGTGGCTCACTGTGACATGGATTCCCATAGCTGGAGCACATCCATTAAGCATCACTTGGACATACCATTAATAGGTATCATACATACGTAAACTAAATGCGTTACACATTTGTTTGCCATATGGAGGAATAGCCATAGTGCAGTCTACATAAACACCATAGCACTTGTACATATCCCAGATGCCTCAGTGGTAAAGCCACTAACTGTCTCGTGCATGGTCCCGGTTCCACGACCTGCAAGGGCTGCTACGTAATTCTGATGTCCTGAATAATGGATGTTGGATGCAGGTCATTAGAGCATGTTTAAGCACATGTTAGCAGGTTTTTGTGCCGGTAAGTGCCGGTAAGCATAGTTTAAACATGACTACACGGATATGCGCAACACAGGATTAACCTTTACTGAATATCACGCAGATCACGGGCAAAGCTGGCCAGAACCACTGAAATGTGCGTTATTTACCCTTGTACTAAAAGTGCCTGATCTGAGAGGTAAAATGACCACTGTCAGGAGTAGAACACGGAACCATGTACACAATTTTCACAATAACTTACCATTAAGCTACCTGAGATGTACCAACGGCAGCTGTGTATTGTGACAGGTTAAAACACAAAAGGGCGGAGTTCAGGAAATAGTATACACCGCCATGTACCCAGCGAAAGGTGTATTCTCTCTCTCTCTCTATATATATATATATATATATATATATATAATGTAGAGAGAGAAAGGGTGATAGAGAGATATATGTTGATATATATGGATATACATATATATGCAAATATATAGATAGGTTAACAACATTTACACAACCATGGAGGTACATATATATAGGATACTACCAAATACCAAATGCTTTACATACTGACGCGCATAATCACGAGGCTTAAAGACCGAAAAACCACGGTACTGGAACACAAGAACTGCGAGTACTATTATCATGATGTTAAGGGACATTTAGTTAGTGCTTCTGGTGCTGCAGTTCAGGTAGGTACTGTGTTTAAGTGTGTTTCTGATTGCTGTAGTGTGTGTAAGTGTCTGTTCTGAGTGTGGTGTGTATTTCCAGGGGACTGTAATGTGTGTGTGTGGGTTTGCTTCGTGTGTCTGTTTCTGCTATCTTGGAGGCAGATTATTAAAGTAGGTGTGTTGTGGGGGGTGCAGCCACCCACATGGGGTGTGTATGGGGGCATGGCCACCTGGCCATATGTAGTGTAGGATAGTTTGCTTGGATGTGATGGGTAGCAGTGTGTCCGTGTGTGTGTGTGTGTTCTGTGTTTGTGTTAGTTGCACAAGTTTGACTGTCGCGTGTTTGAGTGTTCGGAATTGTGGGGTTTGGGAGTCTGGGAATGGTAATGTGGTCATTGGAAGTGTGTGCGTTCCTGAATCCGTGGGTATGCCATATACAGCAGTTGAAGTCTTCAAATATGTGCATAACATGGACCATAGCAATCACACATTTTGCCATGACCGAACGTTATGAACAAGGGATATGGAGAGTATATATGTCTATACACTATTACAAATATGTGCTATGGAAATGAGCCAAAGATAAGGTTACCACCTGTCCCACCTTGCGAGTGGCAGTCCCTCTATGTGCGGTAGTGTCCTGACCAAAATGAGTACAAATACTAATGTCCTACAATCTCGAGACATTTGGCATGTTCCATATTTAATGTAATTGCTGCATAAAATAGTCATCTGTATCTAAAATACCTACATGTAACAAGAAACAGGATAAGCAAGTAAACTGCTACAAGAATATAAGCTTTTATATAGGCATATATGTAAAGCTCTATACTTTGTACTGACCATGGGTATGTGTCAGGCTCTAAAATCTGATGTGTGTGCTGCAAATATCCCACTATGGCCATTTGAAAAGGTGGCAACCCAAGCTAAAGAGGTTCAGTCAACAACACAACTCCAATGAGTGCAAATATCTGTGACAGAAATACACGAGACAGCTTTCATGTAGCAACATTTCATTACATACCGATGTATTTCTGAAGGGATTGAAGGACCAACATCACCTACATGTTATACAGGAACTAATTAACAATGGCTTAATGAATAAGCCTGCAATTACCATAGTATTCGTCTACTAAAGGATAGGTCTTCAAATAGGGAAGGATCCCTCTCACACATATCGAATATGTAAAAATGCAGTTCCTACACACCTGCATCTGCTATGTACACCCACCTACATCTCCCCCAAACCCAAAACAATTGCGATACAAACTGTAATAACATCATAAACATACACTCACTCTATGACATCTGCAGAAGCCTTAACATATCTTGTCAGAGACACACTATAATGGCCCTATGTGAAATTGTTGCTGTTGTACAATGGAACAGACACCGATGATACAGAGTCTGGTTGCAATAATCCCGTATCAGACAGCTGATATAACAGCTACAGTCACATGTAGAACTACATCCTCTAGCCATTATACACAATCCACGGGGGCCATGAAGTTAATATATCTCTGTGTGTCTCCATATAGCTGTTGCACTTCATTACAAACAACACATCCAGGCCATCTTCCTCAAAGGTAGGGCAAAGGGACAATGACCAAGTAGAGTATTCAATTATACCCCACTGTTGCCATGTCATTGGCTAATGGAGTAGCTGCACAGCTGATGTGCATGTAATCATCTAATCCGGAACACCAATTGGTGGTAAGATACCACATGTTACTGATATCTAATTATAAAAGGATGGCTTGTCATACATTCAAACCATATGCACATACCAGAAAAACGTTACAGCAGAAAACAAATAGGACTTATATTACCGTCAACTCGGGATACTAATAAGGTATGTAGAACACTCAGTATGTAAGTGTATGTAGTACCTGTTCTGTATTAATTAAAGTGTACGCAATGCATATAGTGGGAAAAGGTATTATGTAGTGATGTATTGTTGAGCATAGTAACGCTCGTAGAAATTGAGTGTACAGCTGTGGGCCACAAGGTAAACACCTCATACTCCACAAGGGATGCTATATAAGGACTTTAAATCCCAACAATTCCACCCCAGCTGCAGTCAGTGGCAGGGTTTGTCCAACAAGTGCGTGCCATAACAGGGGATAGTATATGTTGATATACTGTAACAGTAGGCATATGTATGGGCGTATAACTGAGAATAACATGTCTAAGTTGGTCCTGCTGTGCAATTATGATTTGCATTGTAGGATATTGAGGCAAAAATGTGAAATGTACAGTATTGTAGGTAGATATGTCTAATATTTTACATAGCATTACTGTTATGTTATGCAAACATCAGGTATGTCTATTGGCATGTACAATACACAATAACAGGATACATATGACTTGTAGTGACCAGACAGTGTATCAGCATAATAGCTAATTGAAATGGAAGAGCTATTCAATTATCCATGCACAAAGGACATGTAATAGCTTCATAGGTTCATAGTTAGGTACTATGCTGTCTGGCCAAGGCCATTCGTAAGCCTAACTACAGTGTTTTCACTTGTGGCACCTCCCTAGGTTAGTGTCCTGGGCCTGTGAACAGCAGAGCCATTCATTTCCTGTGCCTCTGTACAGCAGAGCCACTGCAGTGATCCCTGGTGTACATGTCTGTCTCCCATCGACCCATCGAGGTATCTCTTGAAGAGTGCTAGTGAGGGTCCCTGCCTGATGTACATAGGAATCATGTTCCAAAGCATGGTGAGTGTCTGGGTCAGAAATGTATCCCTCCAGCACATCCTCATCATCGTTACGTTTAGGTACATATTCCAGAGCATGTGGCTCTCAGTGGCTTTTGCTTATGTGGAGCATATCCATCAATACTGTTTTTGACATGGGCCTTGTATGTTCAACAGAGATCACCTCTGAGTATGCGGTATGCAAACGAGTACAGTTGGGGTTTCTGTACTTGGGCTGCGTACGTCATCCTTAGGAGGTCAGTATTCCTCTTGGTGTGGTAATTTTGCGGTATTTAAAGCCATTGCTGTTGTCTCATAAGGTACATTACAAATGGGGTGTTGTACCCTTTAATGTGTTTCATAAGTTATGAGTAGAGAGGCACAATGGCTGCCTTTGTCCTGGCTACAAACCCATTAGAGATTAGGGTGGCCACGTAAAAGGATATCCACACCACCTTGGCAATATGGTTATCAAAGGAGTGAATGCTATCTTCATGGGTTCTAAGATCCCTTATTACATCTTATGTATGTAGGGGACTACCACCTATGTGATAGTCCACGGGTGATTGGTGTAATCCAAAGGGGATGTCTATGCACCTTGTGGCATGCAGCTTGAGGCCATGTTATTGACACCAGGTATCTGTCCCAGTGACACCCTTATGGAGGGTGTCTGTATCAGCTGGGGAATCAATCATGGCCCCTAGTTTGCAGTCATCTGCAAACCTATTCAGGGTAAGTCCTCCTGTGCTAGCCTGTACCTCAGAGAAGCATATACCGAACATGAAGGGCCCTATGACCGAGGACTGTGGGACGCCAATTGTAACTGATTTACAGTAGGAACTAGGGTATGCTACCTTCACTGTGTGGGTTCTGTCCATGAGCCACTTTGCATAACATCTCGTGATGTAGGGGTTAATGTGCAGGTGGATGCGTATGTTGACAATACCAGAATGGGGAACTGTGTTGAAACGAAAGAAAAAGAAAGTCCCAGGAGAATTCGAATGCTGCACACTTTATTCACATTCAAAAAAAGTAAAAAAAAACGCTATTGAAAAAACCATTGCCCATGTTCAGAGACTTCATCAGATTCATCATGTGACTTGTGGTCTTTAAGCAACTTTTTATACATTAATATTAAATAAATAACACCAATCATGTTTTAAAATGTTCCTTTATTTTTAAAAATAATTAAATAAATAAAAATAAATTGACATCTAAATCCATTGATTTTCTATATAAATATTTAAAAATATTAAAAAACCATTGATATTTGCATGAATCTAATCAAATATCAAAAATATAAAATTATAAAAAAAAATAAAAACCGATAACTGTGTTGAAAGCCTTTGAGAGGTCAAGTTAGGCTGTGTGGACCTCCTTACCCTCATCTACTGCCTTAGTAACTGTCTCAAAGGACTCCACCAGGTTTAGGAGGCATGGTCTGGCCCTAACAAATCCAAACTGGGTGAGATCAAAGGTTTGGAGGCCACCAATGTCTCTGTCAATGAGATCCATGATGATGTGCTCCATAGCCTTGCAGAGCAGTCTAGTCAGGCGTATAGGGTAATAGTTCCCCTGGTCCATTGTGGCACCACCTTTGTGGAGTGTGATAACTGTTGCTGTGCACCATTCAGGGGCCACAATGCCAGATGCAAGGCTATTAGTGAATATGGTATCCAGGTGGGGAGCCATTTCGTTCTGAA
The DNA here is from genome assembly GCF_019279795.1 of Protopterus annectens. Taxonomy (NCBI): domain Eukaryota; kingdom Metazoa; phylum Chordata; order Ceratodontiformes; family Protopteridae; genus Protopterus; species Protopterus annectens. Next base: position 250,849,256 of record NC_056726.1, read on the forward strand.
GTTCGTGGAAATCGCAGCCTGGGATGTTGTACGGTCACATGGATGCTGTGTTCCTGGCTTTAGAGAGTGCAGCTTTGAACTGCCTAGTTGTGATCACAGGGACTCTGCATCATTCCGGTATAGATATGGGCCCTTTAGGGTGTGAGAGGGGTGTAAAGTTAGCACTGAACCTATCTGCCAGGATGTTGCCAATATCAGTCGGTTCTGTAATGTTTGTGCCTTACTGCTGTATGTCAGAGCAGATATGGGTATCGCCATCGAGAGTAGTGACATATCTCTAGAACGCTTTGTGGTAGTCCTTGGAATTAGTCGCAGTTATGTTTACATAGCTAGCTTTGGAGTATGTGATAAGGGATCTCAGATTCTTACTGAGGCTGACCAGGGAGCTCCTCCACTCATGGGATTGTACTCTATTTTGCAACAGTCTCATCCTTCTGTTGTACATTATGTCCATGGCAGTGGACCACCAGAGTGGCATCCATTTTCTGGTGGGTACCATCATGGTTCTGTTTGGGATAGCATGATCCATGCAGTCATGTAAGTACTAATTAAGTGAAGTTGTGTATGATTCAGCGGTTGTAACTGTATTGTCCATCTGCACGGGTGTCATGATGTTTACTACTGCTGTCATAAGAAGCCTGAAGTTGGCTTTGTAGAAATATTGTACTATGTTTTCCATAAAGGGTGTGGTGCCGGGATGTGGATAACAAGGGTGATTAACGTACGCAACGTACGTTTGGATCTGACCAACAAGGAGATATCCCCAGGTGTGGAACACCAGTCACACATGTTGGTAATGACCAGGTCTAGGATATTGTTGGCCCTGATGGTGGTGTGGATAGGTTAATCCAGGTGATTGGAGGTTATAAATCCCAGAAAGCATTTGCCTAATGTGTCGGTACATGAGTAGGTATCCCAGTTAATGGTGGGGTAGTGTCAGTCACACATCAGTAGTGTTTGTTTGAACCCTACTTTCCAGTACACCAAGAAGTGAGGACCATTAACTGTGGGGTATGGTGTGGGATCTGTAGCAAGCTACAATTTGTATAGCAGTTATGGCCAGAGTTAGTTGCACTTAGATTACCTCTGATTCATTGTGCTAAGCAACCAGCCTGGAGGTGTGGATATCCTTGGGAAATATGGGCACACCTCCACCGTGGGTGTTCCGGTCCTAGTTACATGATGGAAAGGTGTGGAATGAGTAATAGCCTAGTAGTGCAGGGGTGCTCTCAGGAGCCTAGAAGCAGGTCCCAGTCACTGCACAGATATCGAAGTGGTCCATTACAAGTAGTGGCTCGGGTGAGTGCATTTGAGATGAAGACGTCATGCACTGAGTAGCATTACCCTCAGGTTTTGCTTGCCTGTTCCTGTTATGGTGGTGAATATGTTACTTGAACCGTGCCTAAAACAGGCACTATAGGAGCAGCAATAGCCTTAGCCATTATCTGGAATGCCAGGGCCAACAGGTGCAGGCCATCTGTGCCAAAGCATCATGTTCTGTCGACCATGTCATTCAAAGCAGACAGATACTGGATACCCTTGGAATGACACCAGAAGCATAGCCAATTGTTGAAGTAAATCATTTTGTCCTTGCACTGCATTATCAGTCTGGACAATGGCAGAATGCTAGTCAGGGCTAGGGCAATACCTGCCTGTGCTACAAATTTGGAGAGCTATTCCATGTCTCTTTACATGTAGTCCAGGAATGTACATCTTAGGGCATTTACACTAACATGGAGAATGACACAGTCATATTGTACCTGTTGAGGAGTGACCTGAGTGCATAGGTTATGTTGCGGATCCTGTTACCCGACAGGCAGCTGACAGTAACTATCACCTTGTGTAGCCTGCTGAGTGGGACATCAGTGTGACCGCCTATAGAGTCACCTATGACTAGTGTGTTGGGTACGTTATATCGCCCTATTGGCTGTGGCTGATGGGCACACTGAGCCTGTGGACTATAAGTAATTGGTGTTGTGTTGGGGGATAGGGGCTGTCTGCATTTCTGCTTTGGAGTTCTGTGTTGCCTAGACAGAGTAGTATTGAGAGGCTCCACAAATGTTGTAGTCTTACTATGTGTGGCCTGTGTTGGTGGAGATCTAGTGAGACTATGTGATGAGTGTGGTGTGGTGCAAACGTTTAACATCCCCATATGATTGTCAGGTTCAGTCTGGGTTGGAGAGAGCTTTACCTCCAGCATGGCTACATATGTGCATCTCCCACAGGTTGTAGTGTTGTATGTTAGGAGGGAAGCATTGACTGTGTACATGAGAGATTTTCTGTATTGCCTCATGATGCCCATATTCATCATATAGACAGGCGATAACACTGGGAATTGACACTTGGACATGCCTGAATATTTAACTATTTCCCACTAGATATGTGGGGAAAGTGTGTACAAGAGCTGTTTTACTCTAAGCAAGTGGGAAATGTAAATACAAGCAGTGTTTACCTGCAGGTAATGAGGAGGATTGAGTGCTATAGTAATTAGTAGCTCATGTAGTGCTTACATGTTCTGTACAAGTGCTGAGCATGAATAAGCAATACATATAGGGTGTTGGATAACATAAACACACTGCCCCCCCAACAGGTACACAATCACATATCCATGTACACTACAGAGCCCCTGTAACCATAACTATGATGGTACAAGGTGCACTCAGGCTGCATGGGACCTGTCCACATCCCTGGTTGTATCATAAACATATGGCAAAACAGTTTGCTCTACACATACACATCATGTAAAACATAGCTTCATGTCAGTCTGTGAAAACATTGAATGGTGCACACCAACAGTTATCACAACCCACAAAGTGGAGACACCACTCATAATGTGAGGCACTGCACTACTACCCTGCTGAGTCTGGTCTGAAAGTCCATGAACCTTAATCAACGCATATGTTGTTAGCAGTACAGATGTAGATGACAGTACGTATGATTTCACACTGCATATCATACCTATGACAGGTCATAGGACATCATCACCCATACTGTGTTCCACCTACACTCGGTATACTAGATGTACCTTTGTATGTCAAGGAATGTTCTGCTAGTGGACTGTTGACAGAACCAACACTACAAAAGGTGTCTGAGTAATATGTGCAAATCAAACCAGTGGCAGCCATAGTTAAACAGGGTAATTCGTTGTACTCCCCCTCATTGTAGCCCATACCACACAGACTAATGGGAGTCATCTGCCTATGTAGGTATGTGAATGGTTATGATCTAGGAGCAATAGCTGACTCAGTGTTGTGGGCAACATACAGAAGGGGCTTTGTGGGTGAGGTGTGTGACATATGTGCACAATCTGACAGTTGCATATTGCATTGTCACTGCTAGGTTAATAACCCTGTACCCATGAACTACCACCTAGGCAGCAGTCAACATAATGGACACTGTGTGTAAGGGATGCTGCTGTGCAGTTTACCTCACTGAGCTAGTGATGTCACCAAGCCTTTTAGGTAGTCATAAGAGGAACCCTAGTCATGACAGGGTGCCATCCATGAACATGGAGATCATTGTACAGCCATACTCATCACTCAAGTGGCCAATATCGGATCACATATCACCTTTAAGGGGTATTGGCCATGTTTGGATGGCCAACACCAGCCTTCACAATCCTCATCTCCACTATGTAGCATGATGCCTACCCTGTAGAAAAACATGTCCAACACTGTGATGTTGGACATGATACATGTACATATCCTGATCTGAAATGCATACGTTATGGACATCCACCTTCCTAGTACGAGGATTGCCACATGCTGGACAGATCCTTGTGCCATACACATTACATACTACTGCCATGCTATGCAACCCTATCCAGCAAATCTGCACATTTCATCTCTGTCAGACATGGTGTGATGACCGCATGGTAGATATATCATTAACCGTGTGGATCAGTTATGTGGCACTGCTTCACCTGGCACCGGAAACACGGCTGTCAGCTACAGGTAGGTAACCTCACATCCTAGGCTTATACATGGCCCAGGGCATACAGATTACTAGATGACCTTGGCCGTACATGCTATAGTTGATAATCATCCCTGCAAAGCCTATTAGGCTAGCCAGTGTCATATTTGTATCACATGTGCAACACAGGCGATACGTGGTAGGATGTTGAACTGCTGTACAGTGCCGTGTAGATATATATGGCAAAACACATGCATGTAAAGGCTTCCGTGTGCATGTCTGCATTGTCACAGGTCATGTTCGTTAAGGCAGTGTATGTGTTTATATGTGACATATACACAGCATCAAGGTTGACAGCATTCATGTGGACACATCCAGGCATGTGCTGATAGGTAAGAACACCAGTAAAGGCAAACAGACATGCCCACATCAATACAACATCCACATGGAGCATGAGCAATGTAATCAGGTGACACACATATATGGTGATAATATCCAATCCCCATTGGGTGTCACATGTGTGTGACACAAACATGTCAGTGGTGTCAGTGTCATGATGATTTGCAAAGACAACTATTTATATGTAATAAATGTGATACACATGCATGTGCAGCTATATCTCTGTGCATCTCTGAGATACTGTGACCTGTCTCCATCATTATGTCTTCTAGATATGCTGCAAGCAAGGCTCCCAGCCTATACCTGCTTGGAGGATGAGGCCCTTATACCTTAGTGCCAAGACAACTATGATGTCCTGTTTAGCCATGTGCCACAGGATGCACAGCAGCGAGATGACCTGTGTCAGGAACTACACAGGAGGGTTAATTATGTGGGTGGTCAAAACCACACATACCAGCAGGTGCGCAGAAACTGCAGGGACCTGATCAGATGTACAAAACAGCGTGCAAATGCAATCACCAGGGAACAAGGTGCAACAGGTGGGGGGCCATCAACCCAGCCCCCTCTCACATGTACCAAGGAGCTACTGGCCAACCTGGGGACACCATCAGAACAGCATCCACAGGCCCTTGCTGATATCGTGGAGGTATGTGTCTCGCAACCACCGAGCCTGGAGTTGCCTGGTAAGTCACTACTGCACATATAACTATTATATCCCATATAGTTGCATGTGTCACTGTACAATATGTAATGTAACATCATATGCAAGGCATGTATACACACATGCCGCATACTATAGTATACTACTCTGTGTATGCACACATGTGCATACTCCATAGTATATCCTATTGTACTGATGAATGTGTTAACATGCACATTGCACCCTGTAGCTGTCATACTGACGTGGATAATGATCATACTGCCGTGTCACCCCTATATAGGTACCTCTGGTGTTCAGCTAAGACAGCAGGCCATTGCAGGTGAGACAGTTATAAGTATCAGGCATGTTAATGCACAGATCTATTCGCCATGTGACCAGTTAACCCATGTACACATAATGTATGGTTCTGTCACAATATACAGGTTGCATCTGCAATCCATCACGCTGGCAACCCATGTGCAATACTTACAAACTAAGTGAAACACTGACATGAAACCTCAGAAACTGTCATTGCTAGATGTGTGGACAGCTGTGCATACAACGGTGGAGGTGTTGCTCAATGTAGGAACATGTACTACACATCAGAACTACACATGTGGGGTACACAACTAGTACTACACAGTGAGCTGGAGTATGGGCAGCCTGCAAGATTCATCATTGTGGATGATGCCCCTGCTATGAGTGCACACATTGTGATGTGCCATCTGACAAGTCCATGACATGTAGTGGGCCAGCTGCAACATTGTCTCACTATCCCATAAAACATACCCCACATGCCAAACATACAACCCTTTATTGGCATAACCCTGTGGATAGTGGAGTATATGACATCTATGGGTGTATGTCATATAGGACAACAAAGACATGTGACACAGATGGCCATCACAACCATTTGGCCAACACATGTTCACACATGACCATGGTTCATAGGTTCATAGGTTGGTACTAGGCTATCGGCCCTAAGGCCTATGCAAGCCTAGCCATAACAATTCCCTGGAAATTTCTTCCCACAATATTTACTTCTCTGGGCCCCTGTCTAGCAGGGCGACTGACATGATCCCTGGGGTGAATTTCCTATCTCCCATTCAATCATCAAGGTTCCTTTTGAAGAGGGCCAATGAGGCACTCTGCTTGACATGTATGGGCAGTCTATTCCAGAGAATGGGGAGTCTCTGGGTCAGGAACCTCTCCCTCCAGCATGTTTTGTTCATTGTGATGATAAGGTTTAGATCCTTGGAGCATGTGGATCTGAGGGAATGGGATTTCTTTAAGTGGAGCATGTCCAACAGCTCAGGGTTTGACATGGCCTTGTATGTTAAGCAGAGATCGCCTTTGAGTAGACAGTATGCCACAGAGTATAGCTGGAGTTTTTTTAGATGGTCAGCATATGGCATCTGCTTTAGGCCTGTGATTCTTTTAGTGAGGTATTTCTGTGGCCTTTCCAGCTGTTGCAGATGTCTTGTGAGGTACATTCCAAATGGGGCATTATTCTCTATAATGGGTCTAATGAGGGATGAGTACAGTGGGACAATGACCTCTTTTTTTCTTGATGAAAAGCCCTTAGTGATGAGGTGTGCCACATAGAAGGATTTCCTGACTGTTGTGGCGATGTGGTTATCGAAAGTGAGACCACTGTCCACTTGTGTCCCTAAGTCTCTCATCACACTTTCGATGTTTAGTGTCCTGCCACCTATGTGGTAGTTCATGGGTACATGTTTTGTTCCAAAGGGGATAACTATACATTTCTTGGCATTAAGCTTGAGCCCATGGCTTTGGCACCAGGCATCTGTTTCTGTAAAGCCCTTTTGTAGAATATCTACATCATTTGGGGATTTAATAATGGCTCCCAGTTTGCAGTCATCTGCAAACTTTGTTAGCCAGAGTCCCTTAGTGTTGGCCTGTACTTCAGAGAAGTAGATGCCAAACAAGAATGGTGCAAGAACTGAACTCTGAGGTATGCCAGTTGTCACTTGTCTGGAGCTGGATTTGAAGTCGGCTACTTTTACAGTCTGGGTTCTGTCAGTAAGCCAGTTGGCAACCCATCAAGTGACATAGGGATTTATGCCCAGCTTAGTAAGTTTATCTATGATTCTAGAGTGGAGAATGGTGTTGAAGGCCTTGGCGAGGTCCAGATAGGCTGTGTGGACTGCCTTACCCTCGTCCACAGCTCTGGGAGACCGATTCAAAGAAGTTAATCAGATTCAGGAGACAAGATCGGCCCTTCACAAACCCAAACTGGGTGGGGTCCAGTGTTTGAAGGCTGCCAATGTCTTTGTTTATAAGTTCTATGATAATGCGTTCCATGCCCTTGCAGACCAGGCTTGTCAGACTGATGGGATGGTAGTTCCTGGGATCCAAGGCGGATCCTCCCTTGTGGAGCGGGATCACTGTAGCTGTCCGCCACTAAGTGGGCATGAAGCCTGAGGTGAGGCTATGATTAAACATGACACTTAGGTGTGGTGCAAGTTCATTTTGTAGTTCATGTAGTACACAGCCCGGGATGTCATCTGGTCCCATGGATGCTGTATTCTTAGCTTTGGAGAGTGCTGTTTCTACCTGTGTGGCTGTGATTATCGGAATGTGGCAATCTTTTGGTACTGAGATGGTCCCTTTAGAGGGTGAGAGGGGGGTGAAGTTGGCACTAAATCGATCTGCCAGGATATTGGCAATATCCTTGGGATCAGTATATTTAATGCCATTCTGTTGTAGCTCAGAGCAGATCTGAGTATTGCCATTTAGATTCTTGGCATAACTATAGAATGCCTTGTGGTTGTCTTTGGAATCTTTGGCAATTTTATTTTCGTAACTAGCTTTTGAGGATTTTATGAGGGATCTCAGCTTCTTACTGAGGCTGGTGAGGGAGTTTTTTGCATCCTGGGATTTTCCTCTTTTCTGCAACAGTTTCTTCCTTCTGTTGTATAGTTTTTTTTATAGCAGGGGACCACCAGATTGGCTTCCTTTTTTGGAGAAGAGCATCTTGGTTCTATTTGGGATGGCACGATTCATGCATGAGTGGATGTGCTCGTACAGTGCCTTAGTGTACGATTCTGCAATTGAACTTCCAGATCCTGTCAGCGTGGGTGTTGTGAAGTTTGTCACTTCTGACTTCAGTAGCATGAAGTTGGCTTTGGAGAAGTTTTTAAGGAGGTTTCCTTACTGGGGGGTGGGGGTGGGATGTGGATGTCATGGGTGATTTGCTTATGGTCAGACCTGACCAATGAGGGGGTGACCACTGGTGTGGAGCATTTATCTCCCATGTTGGTAATGACCAGGTCTAGGATATTGGAGCCCACGGTGGGACAATGGATTAGTTGATCCAGGGCATTGGAATTTATGAATTCCAAGAACCATTGGGAGGATGGCCAGAGACATGTAGCAACACATAGTGGATATGATGTGTTTGTGTGTACACCCTTTTGTACATTGGCTACACATGGTCCAACTATAGCCTTTGTTGAATGGTGATATTGCAGATGTGGAACACTGGACATCCTACAGGCCTGTGCACAACTTGTGGAGGTGTAACATCATTCGACCACATAAGATGTGTTGAACATCATGACTGTGTCACACCATGACAGTAGTCACCTGTACAGCATCCACATGCATACATAGACAACCACATCAGGCCACAGATACAGTACATTTCCCTTGCTGCTGTTGGACATCACTGTCAGCCATGCACCTTGTGTGTGTGGTACACAAATGTCATGTGGGACATGGTGTATTGACAAGTCTGCCATGTGTGGACATGGTTGCCAGGCAGCTAAAATATGTTTGCAGATGTGCAGGGGGGTCATCCGTATGGCCTTCGCATTCCACATCATCCTTTAGTGTGTATACACCTCAGCAACGTGGGTCACAATCCACAATATATATATATATATATATATATATATATATATATATATATATATATATATATATATATATGTATTGTGTATGCACACAGTCATGGCTATGCACTGTGTCTGTAATTCACACTGTATAGCAATATAGATGCCTCATGATTCCATGCAATGGCACTGTGTCTGTACTTCACACTGTATAGCAATATAGATGCCTCATAATATCCTTAAATGGTCATGCACATCTGCTGAATGTGCATTTTATCTGTAGGGCAGACAAACAACACTGCAATGTGACATCATTACCCCACTGTATATGTGACAGGACACCATTGTGTTAAACATGTATACATGTCAATGCACACATCAGCAGATTACATGTCATACTACATGTTAATGTCAAGGTCATATGCCACACATCAGCCATGTGTACTGATAAACTGTGCTGGTCTGAGGGGGGCGTGGCTAGGATGTAGACTGGTTGGCAGCATCTTTTCTCAGCTCTGCACTCAAAAGATATTTCTGACAGGAATTTTTAAAAACTAGATATTGTAGACAAACCTATTTTGTTGAATTACTTCTACTAATATCACTAGAAGTCTACAGTGCAAAAAATTTGGCTTTAAACATTATTTTTCCTGTCAAAAACAAGAAGGAAGGTATCTGAATCTACTGAAAATGAGCTTTTCTAAGCATATCACACAGGACCAGATGATGAAAAAGGAGATACAGTCTTTATTAAATGCTATACAAGACTTGTCAGTGAAATTTGACAAAATGAATACCAAACTGGATACTTTTGAGGAGAGATCTACAAAACAAATACAGCAACTACAAGAAATAATGATGCAACAGAAGTCTCAAATAGCTGACATAGAGAGATCCTTAAATGATACTGAGGGCAGACTCGCAGAACAAGATCTTCAGCTACATTTTTTATCACAACAAAATGCTTCATTACAAAATAAAATAGAGGATCTAGAGAACAGGTCCAGACGAAATAACCTTCACATCTATGGGCTACCAGAGAAAACAGAGGGAGATAACATGGTGACTTTCCTTACTACCTGGTTACCAGAAGTTTTAAAATTGACTGAAGCTCTTTCTTATGGAATTGAAAGAGCCCACAGATCCTTAAGAGCTGCTTCATCAACCATCAAATCAAAAAATCACCCAAGATCAATAATAGTAAAGTTTTTTTCATCACAGGACAACAAACTTATTTTAAAAACAGCATGGTCAACTTCTCCAGTTAAATACAAAGACAACATAATCAGATTTGATAATGATTATTCTGCTGGAGTTATAACTGCAAGAAAAGAATGTCTCCCTCTGATAAAGGAATTGGAAAAAAGACAACTTAAAGTCCACTTGCTGTTCCCTGCAAGAATAAAAATATTTTTACTGAAGGTCCTAAAACTTTTGACACTCTGCAAGCAACAGTTTCTTATCTTTCAGCTAATAAACCCTTGGATAATGTGGAAGAAATGTATTTCTCCCAATTTGGGGTTAAGCATCACTTAGAAAAAATGAATGGAGCACTGCTGACAAGAAGAAGTAACGATGAAAGACATATGAAAAACACAAACATTATTGTCTTCTATTTGCTCTGTAAGGCAAAAAAGTTATTTGAAAGCATTCATGCTTTACACGTGTCAGTCTTTGAAACAATATAAATACAAGATAAGCAGGACATTTTATAACTAAATGAAACAACCCTAAAGAAAGCAAGGTAACATATCTTTCTCTATTACAGTGTAAATACTTACAGTCATGATTTTTCTAACTCTAAATGATGTTTAGATAGTTCATTTATAAATTACCTGCCTTTTACTGCTAGTACAGAATATGATGTATTTACACTGACATATTAATGTGGTGTGTTTAAATGAGCATGATTCCTTTTTATATTATTTACACTAAGCTGCATGAAATATCTAAACTGATGTATTTAATACACATAATAATATATAAAAACTGATAGCAATAACTGTCATAAAGTCCCTTGAAAAGTAATTATCTATTCTTTGATGCTAAAAGTGCCTTTTTGACTAACAAACAATTGTTTGGCTTGTATATCTGCCCTTAATGTTAAGAAAACTAATAGAAGTTTAATGAGCTGGTGTTCAGTTTAAAAAAGCCCTAAAAACTTCACTTACTTTGTTTTTGTCTTCCCGCCATGGTCACGAGCTGGGAACTCTTATTTTACCACCCCTGAATGAAGATTCTTCAGTTAGAATCCATTACAGTGTGTTAAACCTTCTAACAGCATAAAATAAAAGTAAACAGTCATGAGTGATGTCAGCACTAAAACAAGACAGTATGGGTGTGGTGTCAGCTCCTAAGCTACTTAAAGTAACCAGCACACTATTTATGAGATGGCAAAGTGCTTTTACAGTTTTAACAAATATTAAAAGTACACTGAAGTACCTAATGAATTTAGAAGGTATCAACACATACATGACGTTTTATTATATTGTAATATTTGTTATTCATTTTGAATTGTACACATAAACAGCACACAAAGCTTAAAAAGAAGTATATCACTTGGAAGAAACTGTATGAATAGTTAACACATACAGACTTTACTATAATCTTTTCTGATAAGATCACCCACATAAATTACTATAATTTAACTTAATTTTATAAAAATGTAATATATTTAAGTCCTTGACTGGAACTATATAACATATTTGTAAACACATTGCAGCTAGTGTACTCAACCTTAAGGACAGTAATCAATTAAGGTTCATGAATGTAGCTATGTGTTATTAGGCATTTTAAGGGTAAAAAGGAGTTACTGTTTAATTATCAAGATACTCTGTAAATATTAAATTGTTCAAGTAGCACAATCATTAAGCAGTAATGAGCAAGAAAAAATCTCAGACTTGCTTATGATATTGTTTTATATATATATATATATATATATATATATATATATATATATATATATATAGGAAAGAACTGCTGAATTATAAGTATGCTTTTATTAAAGGCAAGTTATATTAATATTGAACATCCTCACTGAAAATGAATGGTTGTGTAGAGACACAGTAACTCCCATTATATAACCAAGGCTAAAGAGATTGTCTTGTATGTCTAAACTGATCAGCCTTGAACCTTAGATTGCAAATAGGCATGCAACATACTTTTACTTATAATACTGAATATATATTATATAACATCACAAACGCTAAAGCCATTGTCAGCTACATCTCATATCAATCAGCATTAACATATGATTTGAATAGCATAGGCATTTACTAACATATTGCTGTTGGTACCTGATATACATATAAGTAACAGGTCTAATTTCTGTCTATGAAAGTAAATACCAGGCTGTGTGCATTTGTTAATTATGAAACAAGAGTGTGCTATTTATTCTTTTTAATATTCTATAGGTATGTACATGTTAGAGACACACACATGCTGCAAAGCTGCTAGTTATTGCATATTCATTAGTATATTTCTGACTGCAGTGTTATAAATATATGGTGTGGACCACTTGAGTTGAGAATATGTCTCTATATTGAGCATGTTCTCTGTTTGAACGTTGTATATTATCTATAATATGATATGGAGTACCCTCACTAAATTCAAAAAAGCCACAATAGAAACAAATATTTATTAAAATGGAGAATAGAAGGATGAAGAGAAAATGAAGGAAAATGGTTGATGGTCATATAAGGTTATCTTTTCCTGTGTATGTAGAAGAGTTGACAGTAATAAGTACCAAACAATTGTGTTATAGCATATTTAAAGCCTACTTTGCTTCTCATATTTTCCAACCTTACAGTTATAACGCTGCAGATAAATCCTGTAATATCATAAGGAGTATGAGTTGCTATTTGACATATGACATATGTGGTACACTAGCGATGAAATATGCCAGTGGCACTAATAAATATATAGGAATTGCTAAGAAATATAGTCTTAAACTATATAATACCAATGCCAAAAACAAATTAGTAGCATTCATACCACTAAAATATGACTTTTGAATTAAAAGAAAACTATAAGATTACTGATAAATGACAATACAAATGTAACGTTATATTCATTGTTACGGATACTTTCTGATTTAATCAACTTGTGGTATGGTTAACTGATGCATATAATGCTTAACATTTTTTATGTATGAATGCATATATGTGTGTATGTATGTATGTGTATATATATATATATATATATATATATGTGTGTGTGTGTGTATGTGTATGTATGTATATGTATATATATATGTATATATATATATATATATATATATATATATATATATATATATATATATATATATATATATGTATATATATAGGTAGACCATCACAATAAATTTGATACCTATGAATGCCACTCACACTATAAGGGAGATAGACAGTAAGCATATTATTTTTAAGATGCATAACCGTTATTACTACACAAAAGATATATTAAAATAAAAGATTTTCCTTTACAATTTAAACAAAACCAAATAGTTAAATATTAAATCTATGCATAGTTGTGTTGCCTTAGTGTTTTATAAAATATTAAAAATAGATAAAGACTGTATTTAAGTAATCTGTAAAGACAGATACATGTATACTTTAAAGATATATAAGATACTTTTCATTATAAAACTACCATATGGCTGGGCGAGGGGAGGATGCTGAAATGCAGACTTAGAGAGATCGCGTAAATGATTAGATCATTCAAGGGTGAGATGTTTTTTCTCATGGTGGGGTTTGGTGGTTGTTTATATTATATTGTTCTCAGTTATGATCTTGTAATTTACTTTTATTGGGTGTCTATAATCTATTGTAATACTGTTGGAAGAAGAAAGAACAAGTCATTCTCTTCATGTACACACATCTACACATTGTTACGAGTATATGAATATGGATAAAAGCAAAGCTAATATAAATCCAATTGCAAAATGTATATCTCTTAATGTAAATGGTTTAAATAATAGCTGCAAAAGGGGAAGTCTTTATAGATATTTAAAGCTATGTGAAGCAACTAGTATTTTACAGGAAACACACCTTACACAGGAAGACATAAATAAAATAAACAATAAAAATTATACAATACTAGTAAGTTCCACCTATAATCAGAAGCGAAGGGGAGTAGTAATTTTGTGGAAAAACACTACTTTAATGCCTAAAATCATAAACACGTTCCATGACAACTCAGGAATGTTTTGTCTAGTGACAATATCTATCAATGAAATGATATATACATTAGTGAATATTTATTGGATACCAGGACTAGGTGTTAGAGTATCCAAACAACACTTAGAAGACATTGTACAATATACCAAAGGCAATTTAATCATAGCTGGAGATTTCAATTGCATTATAAAAGAAACTGACACAAATACTAAAACTACACGTAAGAGATCATCTTTAACAAAGTTGTTATCTGATTTTGTTGAAACTTTTAATATAGTTGACATAAATGAGTATGCTATCCCAGATTCACTATTCTTTACACATTTTTCCCATAGACATAATACATACTCTAGAATAGATAGAGTGTACATAACAAAGGATTTAACCTCTAAATTAAATAAAGTCAAGACAATTTCATGTCCATTTTCGGACCATAACACCATAACGTTTGAGATAGACTTATGTTTCAAGAGAAGGATATCAGTAACAAGAATACCATCTTACATAACAAATCTCAAAGATTTTAAGGAATTTTATATTAAAGAGACACAAACATTCCTAGATATCAATCTTACAAAAGATGTATCTGAAATATATATATGGGATGCATTGAAAGCATACCTATATGGAAGAGCGGTGGGATGGTATAAAAATAAACAAAATCAGTGGAATAAGGAATTAATGGAATTACAGTCAAAAGTAGATAATTTAAAGCTTGATATTCAAAATGGAAACACCAACTTAATAAAAGAACTAGAAGATACTAATAAAAAATACTCAGAGACGCTACACCACAAAACAATGATCAACTTAGAAAAAATTAAACTATGTTACTATTTAATGAACCCTAAAAACCAACGAAGAATAGCAAATAGGACTAAAAAGATTATTAAAACAAATCAAATCAAGGAAATACATAATATAGAAACCAAAAAGAAAGTATCTGATTTAGAAGGAATACTAGAAGCTTTTAGGCTATTTTTCATAAACTTAATAATCAAAATGAGAAAACAGAAACACATTCAGTATTGAAAGCTTTTCTCAAAAACAATGTTAAAGTTAGGTTATTAAAAGAGCAGGTACAACTAATAGATAAACAAATAACAATGACAGAACTTAAAGCTGAAGTAAATAAGCTAAAATTAAACAAAGCTCCAGGTATAGATAATATCACCCCAGAAATGTTTAAATTACTATCAAATGAGGCTTTGCTGTTGTTATTAAATGTCTTTACATCAGTTAAAAATGGTAAAGACATTCCTCCTTGGAAGTACACATTAATATCACCAATTCTGAAACAAAATAAAGATCCCAGTGAATGTTCATCATACAGACCCATTTCACTTCTTAATATAGATTATAAAATTTTTATGGCAATACATGCTGCTCGAATAAAACAATTACTACCACTTTTGATAGAGGAGGATCAAACAGGTTTTATAAAAGATAGGAACACTTATGACAACATTAAAAGAATTTTTTCCTTAATTGATTATATAAATTTCACAAAAAACAAAATGAATGTTATTAGCTTGGACATAAATAACGCATTTGATTCAGTGAACTGGGATTATCTGTGGTTAGTTTTAGAAGAATATGGCTTCTCAAACAACTTCACTTTGTTAATAAAATCATTATATGAAAAATCATTGGCTTATATAAAACTGGGATCTTGTCTGTCTAAATCTATTAAAATAACTAAGGGCACAAAACAAGGCTGCCCTCTTTCTCCATTATTGTTTGCACTAGTCATTGAACCCTTAGCAAATAATATATGTATGGATAAAAATACTGAAGGAATACAACTAGACAACAGCCTAGAGCTTAAAATTCAACTTTTTGCTGATGATATTTTAATTACCTTAAAAAATAATAATAGCAGTTTAAAAGCATTATGGGACTCAATTCAAAACTTTCAAAACGTTTCAAGTCTTAAATTTAATGAGAACAAAACAAATGTATTGCTTATAAATACTAATAAAAAAGATCTAAATAAAAAATACCATAAATATATCTCTACCGATAATATAATTAAATACTTGAGAATTATAATAACTAACAACCTAGATACTACAATTGGAACAAATTATAAAGAGACCTTAAATAATATTAAAAATCTAATACAAAGATGGAATAAATTATTTTTTTCAATGGAAGAAAGGCTTTATATAATTAAAATGATCATATTTCCAAAAATTATTTATGTCATACAAGCTTGTTCTTTGCCACCAGCTAAAATCGCATCTAAAACAATTAAATGATTTAATGGTAAGATTCCTAAGGTATCCAAAAAAACCAAGGATAGCTATGAAGTATCATCTAGATGATTGGGATATAGGTGGCATAGGTTTACCAGGCATAGAAATATCTTTGCATTCATCCATTATTAAAACAATATCATTATGGCTAAATACAAAATATACATCAAAATGGAAGCTAGTTCATGAGAGAATCTGGTTAAAAATCAGGATTTGTAGTAGCAAATAAGTATACAGATTTCATACCAAACAATTTTCTATGGCTGATGAAGGAATATATGATGATACATAAGAAAAAAAATATAAGTTCCAAATACATTACTTATACATTAAAAAATTTCCAAAATCTTATTAATAGCAATCCTGATATTAAAGCATGGTCATTTCTTTTATATCCAGTAGCGTACACACAAGGTAATATAATAACATTTAATATGGAAGTAGTCAACATGCTTAAAGAAAAGGGATTAATATATTGGCATCAATTGCTAAACTCTGGAAACCTCTGACAATAGACCAGATTAAACAGAAATTAAATATGGAAGATAGTTCGTGGTTACATGTACAAGAATTAAGACAGTATATATTAAGCAAACAAGAAACAATGCAACCATCAATAAGACAAAATTTTCCTAACCTTATAGAACATATAATATTACTAATGAATCAACCCATTACTGGAAAGGGATACTTATCATCTATTTATAAAACAAACAAAAAATAAAAATGCATAATAATGACAAAATATGGAATTATTATAGATCAGTTAATGGACATGTGCCAAATGACAGAGATAAAAAACTAATGCTTCTCTCTCCAAAGCAGACATCACTTTCATTACTTTGGAGACTTTTTACATGGCAATTCATACACAGATCTTATGTAACCCCTCATAAAATGGAACTTATGTTTAAGAAAAATATTGGCTGCTGGAGATGTGATTTATCAATAAAAGCAGACTGGCAACATATGTTCTACAAATGCTATTTGATTAAACCGTATTGGGTTAAAATTAATTATTTTCTGCAAATGGTATTCAATGATAAATTCCAGATTTCCAAATCTATTATTTTGTTTAATGCACCTGTACCCGACTGTGTGCCAAGAACAAAATATGTAATCTTATGGACTCTCCTAGCTATTGCAAGGAATAACATTACATCAAACTGGAAATCCAAAGCTTCTCCAACTTTTAAGCAATTCATGAATATGTTGTCAGCAGTATTGCAATTGGAAATGAACACTATTAAAGGAAGAACTGAAAGAACTACATCATTATACGTAGCATGGCAAAAAGTAACTGAAATACTGGAGAATAATGACTGCAGCAGATTATAATCAGGAAACAATTGTATAGAAAGTCAATTATATGTCAACAATAGACACCCTTGTAAATACTTTATTTTGGTTTTAATGTTTGATATCTGTTTAGAGGTTTTAGCCTACCTTTTTAAATAATTTGTAAATACTTCATTGTCATAAATAACCTGCATTCATGTTTTCTTGTTTTTGGAAATGAATAAAAATATTTAAAAAAAAAAACTGTGCTGGTCCATATGGTGTAACTCAGGGATGCATGCTTACTACTATGATTGTGTGAAATACATGGCTTCTGCTATGATACATGCATGCTGTTGTGTGCAACCCAGGAATGTATGATAACTACCACTATTATTGTCTGAGCTGCATGCCGTCTGCTCACATGCATGTTGCATGCTTTCTGTCAAATCACATGTGTGTGTGTGTGTGTGTGTGTGTGTGTGTGTGTGTGTGTGTGTGTGTGTGTGTGTGTGTCTGTATTGTAATGTACAGTCTTTGTTTGCCTTCACAGGTGATGTAGGTGCGTTACCCTCCTGCGGTCCATCTGATGTTAGTGTCCCTACAGACTCTACCAGTGATGATGAACATATGCTTGAGGCACAGGCAGGGTTGTCAGGGGCTGAATCTGTGCCATTGGTTGCCATTCCACCTATATCCCCCTCATCTCCGCACACAGATCTCATGCCAACACATACCCCATCACCAGTGGCGATAGAGGAAGGGCAGTTAGTGTGTGCTAACTTGGAACAGGAAAGTGTGATGGCTATGGGAGGTGTGTATTTACACCATGGTGTCAGGCAAATGACTGGAGATGGGTCACACAGACATGTGGCCAGTGCTGCTCGTAGGAGGACCTCTGGCTGACATGCCCCTGCAGGACCGAGCGCAGCAGCTGGTGTCACCAGATGCATGTTTCAGGCTGTAATGATGGCACAGGCACGTGCTGAATGGCAGAACAGAGAAAGGCAGAGGCTTCAGAGGGCTGCTATCCATTCTTTAAATGACAACATCCAGGCATTGGCAAATGCTCAATAGCAGATTGCTGAGGTTTTGGACAGACAATTGGGTGACATGGTTGGAATCCTTGACCGTGGCATGACAATCCGCGAGAGTGAGCTGTCTGTGCTGGGATATCTGGTAGGAGTGAAGCATAGGTCACATGGACGTAGTCCAGCTACGTCACCTGGTGCAGGTCTACGTGAATGAGCTACCTCACATGCCCGCTCCCATAGGGGCGGTAGCAGCAGCAGTGCAGCTGGTGCTGTGCTGTCCACACCAGGACACAGCAGGCCACATGCACGTGGCCCTGGATGGTCCCAACAGGGACATGGTTCCAGTGGACATGTGTCATTGGACAGTACCCAATCTGCATCTCTGCCTGGTAGTGCTCATGCAACCACTGGCAGGCACAGGTCACATGGCTGTGGCCAGACACTGTGACCTGTAAAACCTGGTCTGTACAGTCTGGAGCTGTCAATAATACCCCTGTGTAGGCCAGATACATGTTAGAACTCTGTGCACACATACATGCACACACCAGAAACATCCGTAGGGCACAGCAATACTCACATGCATAACAACCACACATGGCCCTAACCCACACACATGATGTCATCCACTGCTGCAGCCTAGGCCCCTGGCAAACATTATCACCCTGTGCATATGATGATGCCTGTGCCACATCCCTGTCATCCACATCATCGGTGCAGGGACATGCTCATATGGTCTGATGCACAGGGTGAACAGAATATGGAGATAAGTGTAGATTACAATTGTTGTGTACTGTTGACATGCAGCAGACATACCATGTAGTACAGGTTTAAAATGCATTGTTTTCTGTTCACAGTATATGTCATGGTAACAACAGTAACAGCATGCTGGTAATGAGGTCCTGCTTCCCTCCTTCAGGTCTAATTGCATGTGCCATTGAGTGCCAGTGTTTGCAGTTTCCCATGTGTAAATGTGAACTACTCACAGGTATGTATGGCAATGCCAGCATGCTATTCGTAGCTTAAACCTCACTGTTAGAAAGACTGACATTCCAAAGATGTCTACACATCTACTGATCTAGGAGCATGGGAGCTATGTACTAAGCTACAGTGGCTAGAGATGTGACATCCATACCAGGTGACATCACAGGTACAGTTACATGGGGCGGGAAGTTTATATAGCGGTCTAGCTGATGACAAGGGTAGAGGCCAGTTGATAGCTTGAGGCCTCACTGTGTAACAGTAATACACATTCACATTACAGGATGAGAACACACAACTACACACACACACACACACACACACACACACACACACACACACACACACACACACACACACACACACACACACGCACAAACACACAGGTATTCACACATGTATTCAGACACACAGTAACACACCCACACTCACAAGGTCAACAACACTGTAACACACACACACACACACACACACACACACACACACACACACACACACACACACACACACACACACGTGATAGTGTTGAGGTGAGGGCCCCTGCCTATGTGGTAATCACCATTACAGTACTGTGCACCCACATGATGCGACACAGAGAATTCACATGTACAGCTAGTCAGTAATGCCTAAGATCAACGGCATCAACAGGATAGTAGATTGCATCACCTGGAGGGGTTAAGGGTCCTATCTGTTTACTATAGTAACATACATCATCACTCCATGGACCAGACAGCCAAACATACATACACACACACACACACACACACACACACACACACACACACACACACACACACACACACACACACACTGTGGAGTCCACAATTGAATGCACCTGTGTCATGCACATACAGATAGCTCACATGTGTGTGATACACACCCCTGCCTATGTCTTGCTTTCTACACTGCAGTATGTACAGATCTCTATAACAGTGTACAGGAGTGTGAGTAATAATTGGGATGTATTCCCCGCCATACTTTGCATATATGGACACACACGCAAACACACATGGCAGTACTGTGAATCAAACACCTGCTATCTTAAGATATGTATGACAGACATGCAGCAGTATTGCCCACATTACAATGTGTACCGATGATACCTTTGTCAATTGTGCTGATATATGCACATGGGAGGACTTAAGTGTTACAGGTGTCAAGTGATTTACAGTCAGTGACATCCTGACCGCTGTGTAGGTTGTATGTTTTCCCTTTCAATTAACAGAAAAATAGCTTAGTGTTTGCACATGTTATGGTAGGACAGCTTGTGACACACCTGTGAGATGTCTTTAGCAACCATCCATCTGCAAAGATGGTCCACCACTTAGTTATGTCCACACATCCGTCCATACCTGATTTACATCTTACCGTACTGTCCATATATGACCATATACAGTTGGCAGTGATGGGGCTACATTGCAACTGCATGTTGTAGAAAGACACATGTCACCTGCAAACATCAGCTACTGCACATGCATGGTAGCTGAATGCACAACACTAGATGTACATGTGTGTAGGTCCTAATGTCATTTAGCCATGTTTGCATGCATTGCAATTGGTGGACATGTGTGATGACATACATGACACATGGACTGTTGTATGATATGATAGTTGTCATGGGTAACCAGTACAGAGGGAATGTTAACTCAGTCAACATTGATATCGCACCTGATATACTGTTAGCATTCAACAGCCATGGACCTACCTTCTATGTGCATGTGTGTAATTTCTGTAGCCACCTGTCTGCACAAAGGACAGCAACACCTATGCTATGTACATATGTGTTGTGTGTGTATGTGTGTGTGGCATGTACATATCCATAGCAGATACATGTATGTCCTATCCAAACATGAGGGTGTTTACTGGTGTACAGCAACAGTAATCTGTTACTGCTGTATATGACCCAGGGCTCCTGTTATGTGTACAGCCGACCTGGTTATGAACAGTGGTATCATTGCATTGCATAACACATGATGCAACTGTGTCAGTACATGGGTAGTCTGCACAGTTGATGTAGAGCTAGGTATAGTCCACTGGTCATGGGTCACATATTGTTGTACTGATATATGTTCTGCCACATGTACGGATGTGTGTTGTTGGTCCAAGGACATGGTGATGTCTGAGGGCTACATCCTAGAATGTGGCTTTTGACACTGTGATCTGCACCTGACACATCTGTGATGCCTTTTGAGGGTGTACTGGTCTGTAGATGTGAGTGGCCTTCATGTACGTGGGGA
Organism: Protopterus annectens; assembly: GCF_019279795.1. NCBI lineage: Eukaryota > Metazoa > Chordata > Ceratodontiformes > Protopteridae > Protopterus > Protopterus annectens. Next base: position 250,871,008 of record NC_056726.1, read on the forward strand.
CATCATCACCTGGAGCGGTCTGTAATGGTGTTATGGCCCACATGTCTGTATCCTAGGTATACGGTGGTAGTCCTATTGTGCATAACTGAGCCTTCAGCCAGGTGTTCCTCACTGCACAGATGTCAGTATTCTCCATTATTGGATCTACATTGGGCAGGATGTTAACCTGGTTTCAGGACTTTCATCTATGAATGGCACTATATGGGCGAAGTAGCCACTCCTGGCAGGACATCACCATGGGTGGTATTAGTGTGCCAGGTTTAGATTGGTAAATCTTAGGTGACGGACAGCACCAGATATTGTGTAGAAGTCCAGTGTCAGATATATGTAGTGCAGCATTCTTGCTAACAATGACAACTATAGACACCGGAGTCCATTACTATGTGTTGTTCCCATCTAAGTGAAATAGCATGGCCACTGTGCCTTTCCATGTTTAGAATCAGAGTTCATACAAAACAGTCCTTTGCTACTAAGTGTGTGTGAGCATGCCCAGTATAACGTTGTGTAGATGGACACATAATGCATTCCAAACGGCCGTGTGCTACTAAGTGTGTGAGCATGCCCAGTGACACCTTGTGTCAGTTATGTGCCTCTATGTGTATGGGCATGGCCATTGTAACCCTGTATAGTGATAGTAGTTGTCCAGTCAACAGATAGCCATACCCCACTTCAGGATGGATTCCTACATTGAACACACTGGTTCAAAGGTATGTACATCATAACAGCCAGCATCCATGTCGATGTCCGCATTCCTAGAAGGTCATATTGACAGTCTTGAAAGGTGTAGTGTCTGTGGCACGGCTCGTATCTATGTAGTATTATAATAGTGATCCATAGATAGGCAGTTGTCCTGATCACACCACTGGCGTGTGTTTGCCTCCGTCTGCCTGGAGATAGAAATATGCTTTTAGACTGCTCACACTCCATACAATCCCTATCACCATATTTTCCAAAGCTGATGATGTCACCCACCTAGAAGTACATCTCTGGGAGTGCTGTGTCCCAGTAATCTCGGTAGCATGTTCTGTAACTGTGTAATACTGTAGTGTAATAAAGTAGTTAGGTCAGAGTTCTAATCCCAGCCATACCAAATGTGTGCGTGTCTCCGTCTGCCTAGGGACAGAAAAATGCTTTTAGACTGCTCACACTCCATACAATCCCTATTGCCGTCTGTTCTATTGCTGATGATATCACCCACCTAGAAGTACACCTCTGGGAGTGGTTTATCCCAGTAATCTTGGTAGTGTGTTCTGTAACTGCATAATGCTGTAGTATGATAAGGTAGTTAGGTCTGTGTTCTGATCCCAGCCATGCCAACTGGGTGTGTGTGCTTCATCTGCCTGGGGACAGAAATATGCTTTTAGACTGCTCACACTGCATACTATCCCTATCGCCATCTTTTCCATTGCTGATGATGTCACCCACCTAGAAGTATGCCTCTGGGAGTGTTGTTTCCCAGAATCTCGGTAGTGCATTCTGTAACTGCGTAATGCTGTAGTGTAATAGAATAGACTGGTAGGTGCTTCATTCCAAGGTATGACAGGTATGTGTGTCTGGCAGCCATATCCTATGTGTTGCTGTCTGTGAATGGCTAGCTCCAGGATGTGTTGACGAGTGTGTTTTCTTGTTTTCCTATATAGTGTCCATAAATGTCACAATTGGCCAAGAGACTGGGTTGGCAAGACAAACACATACATTTGGCAATAGGTCTGGTGAGTAATGTCAGCAGCCCTAATCTTACCCTTAATACAGTCTGAACCCGTGTGATGCACAGAAACACATTTGCCTTGATATTAACACCAGTACATAATGCAGTTGGTGCATGTGGTTTTCTTTTCATTCTTGTCTAATGCTTTGGTGTCACGTGGTCCACTGTTGAGATATATATTCTATATCTACGTATGTGTGTGTATATGTATATGTCTATACATATATATATATATATATATATATATATATATATATATATATATATATATAGACATTAGCACACATAAATCTACATGATGGAATACATGTCCTATACTGTTGAATGCCCATGCTGGATAATCTGTGCATGATAACCTCAGATGTATGTATGTCTGCCATGGCTTAGTGGTAAAGCTCATCATTTGTGGTATGCAGGGTCCCGGGTTTCAGCTGTGCAGACACCATTTTTTTTTTTTTTGTTGCTGGGAAGAACAGGGGACATTGAATATGGTGATAGTAAGGCACTTTTAACCAGTTCTGTGCGGATCTGTGCGACAGCAAGCAGTGGTTATTTTTGGGGAGGCTCAGTATGGGTCATGTAACTATGCATTAGAAGACAATACTATGCAAACGAGGTGGAAAATAGTGAATCCTGTTTATCCCTGGGATGTGATGCAGATCCCAAGAGTATATGTGTATAGATAGCCGGGTGCAGGACTCGAATATAGGTGAAAGCATGGGGGGGTGCCAGGCATACTGTACTTACATTGGCGCCCTGTGTCTCGGGATTGCTCCTGCCTTAGCACGCCTAAGCTAAAGATGTGTCTATACCTGCCTAGTGCAATTGGGAGGGACAACAGCAGTAGGAGAGTAGTCAAGGTGAACAAGCTGGGCAAACAGGTGATAATTATCACAATCAGCCAATTACAGGCCCAGTCCAGCACAGAACACTACGATAAAGTGAGCAAGCACCATACCCTTGGGTTTTTCCATACTCTACACCACCGGTGTATACATGTGGGGAAATTTTACAAAAGAATCTAACAAAATGAGAAGGGCTGCAGCAAGCAACATAGACCAACATGTGCAGGAGGCTGAGGGTGGTGAGGTTGTGAATGCTGCCGAACAACCCTCAGTGAGGAGACAGAGAAGACTGTACAGACCCAGGGTAACCTACCAGGGGCTACATGAGCTGGAGATAGTGGACCACTATGGGGTGTCTCTAGACCTCCTACAGCAGATTGTTGAGCTGTGCCAGCCACACCTGACACATCGAACAGGCCGAGGGAAACCCATCCCAAGGTATGTGTAGGCCTAGGTATACTAGCCACAGGTACCTCCCAAAGCACAACTGGGGATATCATGGGGATCTCACAGGCATCTGCATCCAGAGTATTCCACCAGTTCCTTGATGCCATGTCACCACATGCCAGTGAACACATACATTTCCTCAACACTCGTGAGGTGTTGACCAGCAATATGCATCTCTTCCACCAAATGGCAGGCTACCCTGGGGTAGTGGGTGTTATAGCCTGCATGCACGTATGCATCAAAACACCACCTGGTGAGCGGGGTAGGGCCTACATTAACTGCAGGGGCATCCCCTCCATCAACTGCCAGGTTGTATGTGATGCCCAGGGCATTATACTGAATGTGTGTGATGGCTGCCCTGGAAGCTATGGCGATTCCGATATATGGCATCTGACACAGCTGTACCACAACTTTGCCAATATGGACATCCCCTACGGTCACCTAGTGGGGGATGCTGGGTACCCACTGGAGCCGTGGCTGATGACACCCATCAGAAATTCACACACACCTGAACAACTACGCCATAATGAGGCACATGCACAGGAAGACATATAATTGAGCATGTGTTTGGGATGCTCAGGTCATGGTTGCAGTGTCTGAACACATCCGGTAGAGCCTTGCAGTATTCACCAGCTACATGCACCCAAATTGTTATGGTATGTGCTATGCTACACAATATGATACTGCGGAAACAGCTGCAGCAGGAACAGCATGGGGCAGGGCCACACAGCCCCCCCACCAATGCCAAAGCCTGTACAGGCACAGAGTGACTTGGAGGAGGAACTACCTGAGCCAGACCCAGTAGGCGGAAGGAGTTAACACATAGCATATGCACTGACACAGTAGGTACCCAGGTAATGTCACCCTCTCTGACTCGCACAGACAGCAAAAGGGATGCCAAACTTGACACTACCTGTGCTCAGCCATGTATAGGAAGTGCACTGTGTGCATCCAACATAGGCAGCCCTCCAGCACCATCCTCAGGTCTGGCACACCCTCAAGGTAAGTCAATCAACCTACCAATTGGCAGTTGTATTAGAATGTGTTGTTACCTGTAGCTATGGTATGGATGTGAGCATACAAGGGCATTTGGTGGCTGAATGTTACGGCAGCAGACAGTAGAAGTCCATAGTGGCACCATGACATCTGTAGCACATACCGGGGTCACCATAGTAGCCAGTAGTGCACAGGGTGTCCTAACCCACTGTGGGTAATGGGCTGAGCATCATGTGTGTCCATACAGCCCACACAAGTCTCAACCAGCTGGACAGGTGTAGACCAACACAGACAAATGCTGTACAATGGCCTCTGAATATGCCCAATGGATGACCCCCCCCCCCCACAGACACACACAGACAGACAACAGCAGGCCAGGCAGTTGGATGTAGGCTGTGAAGGCTAAGACGTCTGAAACTAATATGTTGGTAACTAAAGCTAAGATCTGGAGTACACTGGTATGCCTCTAGCCAGCACAATAGGTAGGTCTACACACTGAAATGGAGTACCTGACATACAAGTACAGCCGTGCCCCCCTTCCAGTGTACACATGTAACAGTCAGGTGCGCCCCCCCCATGCTGTGTAGGAATGTGAATACAGTCGGATGTCCCCCCACGCTGTGCATAAATGTTGCAACACTCAATGCCACATGACCGATAGATACCCTGCAGATACAGCATGCCACCTGTCAGTGTACAATGCAGACGTCGGCACCACAGTACTGACTATTTGGACATGTAACACATGCAATACAGTTGGCCATACTGGGCATGCTCAGACACATGATGGTATGATGGCAATGTTAGTCGACAACATGCGGAACGGTCATACTGGGCATGCTCACACATATAAACACAAGACGGCCAGGTCTGCAAACACCAGTGGTCCGGACATATCTGCCGGTACATTGCTATACTGTTGGATGACTGTGCTGTATGGTATGTGTCTGGTACTGTCTATTGTCTGTATGTTTGCGATGGTGTACTGGTAATTCACATTAGCTGTGTGCACAGGGTGCTGCTACCAACACTTGCAAAGGACAGTTATTTGTTTGCGGCCAGAACAAGGCCATTGGATAAGGAGTGAGTAAGGCACATTGCAGCAGTTGGGAGTGGTTGTGCGTAGGTTTGCACTGTGTTAAGCACTACTGACCTCTGGTTAGAGCTTTTTACACTTGTTTAGACTCCACATTTCTTTAACAGTGCAATACTCGCATACTGTTAGCCAAACACGCTTACACCCGCTCGCTCCCTCACTTGCACATTCACCGACATTGGTGCTTTCATTTGTCACTCACGCTGGGTGGGCATGATCCCTTGTGATGCCTACTACATCAGACTACTTGACTACAGTATCGGGTATGGCTGACTATTAGGCGACAGCATGGTGTTCGACTATACGGAATTGGCAGCCTGTCCAGTGAGTTAATCATATTATATGCATGTTCCTCATACAATCTGCTTCCATCTGGCTGATACATGGGAACCAATATTCTGCAGTGCAGACAAGTGAATGTGTTTTGGGAGCCACATCCATCTGCCGGGTCATGCTACCACATACCTACTGTAGGTTTGCCACCTTTTAAATTGGCTGAGGTGAGACTTTAGGATTAACACCTGTCCCACTTTGCGTGGGACAGTCCCTCCTTAGGCGTATGTGTCACGTGAAAATAATCTAGACATAGCAAATGTCCTGATTACAGGACAATATTATATTCTACGTTTCTCTAATAGTTGCATGAAATAGTTATTGTATATATGACACTTCTATATGTTATGTGAAGTAGCATAAGCAACTTGACTGCTGCTAGACTAAGCTTTTATTTGTGCTAATACGTATAGTTCTGTACTATGCACGGCTGTAGGTATATTCTCACCTGGTACATCTGACATTTCTACGGAGCAGGTCCCAGTTTGGCCATTTGTAAAGGTGGCAGCCCTATAGGACCTATATGAAGAGATGTCAGATTTGGCAAGGCAACATATACCCACAGCCAGTAGAAAGCAGACTACTTCACCGGTTTGCATAAGTAAAGGTTATTCTTGTAGCATTATAGTTGCTAATAGTGTTTCCTATAACATCTAGGTGTTTCAGATACAACATAATCATTTTATGCAACCACTACAGACAATATATGGATTCTTTTCAATAAATCACAGGCAATGTGCCATAGTAACATTTATTTTGCAGGACACAGCTGCCCAAAGGGGACTGTCCCTTGCAAAGGTGAACAGGTGCTAACCCCAACCTATTATGCTATCATCTACCTAAGGTAGTCATCGGAATATGCACTTTCCATCACTAGTAGACCTCACATACGAATAGAGAAGAATGAACACTGAATCAGGAACACTGCATAACACCCTCAGGGACAGATTTAGATGATTGCTACTATTAACCTCACGCACTGACAGTCCCAGAACATATGTATTCATACACATTTGTCGAGGTACATGCTGTTTATGACTCATACATGTTGTCATTAGTCATTACGTGTATTCCGCCACCTGTCGACCTAATATCACTAGTTCTGGAAGGGTTTAGTTAGGACTGTGTTAGATTCTGATTCATAATCACGGACGTCCAGGATAATCGGGTACAGTTCACTGATGTAGTCCCTATGTGTTTCCCCAATGGTTTACAGACTATCCAGTAGATGTGCTCTTATGGTTTGGCAGGTATGGGCATCTGCTATGCCCACATAGGAATATTAATTACTTCCACAGGGCGGGCCTAATACATCTCTGCCAACCAACACCTGCACACTTAGGCCCATTATTGCATACCCATGATTCCCCTACTTTACACCCCTCTACAGCACTCACCCTTACTGTGAGTGCAGCTGGGGTATGAACACACCCCTATACACTGCCCACTCTCCCCGTCTCGGGACATATGTCATACATTTTGTCAACCCATGTGTTATCAGACTTGCACAACCTACTGTTCCGTGTACAGCTGCATCCTGGTCGTGTCAATCATCATAAGTTCACCTACAAGGCAAATTTTTGGTGTCCCGCAAGGGACCCCATGATCCATGTTTAAAGTGTAGACCTTGCAGATCTCTCCCACTGGTAGTTTCCTGCCGGTGGTCTGGAAAGCAGTGGTGTATTTACCTTTATTTCATGTCTGTATGTCTCACCAGCCTAGCTGGGGGGTGTGGCAGGTAGATGATAATTTATTGGACCTCCCACTAACATATGCCCGGTCTGAACATGTTACCCATAATTGCTGTAACGTAACCTAGGTATGTACATGTGTATATCTACAGTAGCATACATATATATATATATTTTCCATGTTTTATTGGGAAGTATTAGTGTATTATTAGGTATATTATGATTAGATTTATCATAAGCAGTATTATATTTATGTTTAGAGCACTAAAATGTTTAAGTTAGTCAACATGGGTTTGATATTTGATATTTAAAGTAATTTTTGACAAATCATATTTTTGCATAGTATTTTATTATTGTAATTATTTTGGTAAGTCTGCTTTTTGGATTTTTGTAAAATAAGTAGGCTTATCTTGGTGATTGAGGCTATATGAGGCATATATTTAAAAAAAAAAAAAAGTGTGTATGCCTTTAAATTTGCTCATAGCCTCAATCGCATATGTGTTTAAATCCGGGTTCCTGTAGCATAGCGATGCACACTGAGGACGCCTTGAGCGAAACCAGCCACCAGTCTGTGCTTTTTGTTGGGCATTTTGTCTAATAAACCTTTTTTTCACTTCGACCTGATGGATTTATTTTGAGTGCTGGATATGTTTGTGGACTTTGTGTAAATTTTGGATCCGTGCACCATTTTGTTCCGTGCATTCTTCGTGGGTAGCTGTGTGTGTTTTTGAGTGCTGGAACATTTCCCAGGATACCTAAATTGTTGGTGTGGGCCTGGGGATTTTTACTTTGTGTTAGCCATTGTGCTTGTGGAATATTTTATATTGACAGTCATTGCAGCTGAAGTCGGGCCAGAAGTGGTGGACATATAAACTTGCTCAAACATGGCAACAGGTACGGATTTTAGGACATATTTAAATAATATATTGGCAGATAAAGATGATAGTGCTTTTTTTACAACTGCTCATGCTGAACGTGATCTTTTACAGAATAACAGTGGGACAAGACAAGTAAATGTTGTGGATACATTTGGGCAATTGACCGAGGCATCTAAAAGGGTGCGATCGTGTGTATGGCATTGTAAACACTTAAAAGCTTATTTAGCAGCTAACATCATACCAAGGGGGCTCAGAGTGTATGTGGAGCCAGGATTAGGTAACAATGATGATGAGTTTATGTTTCAATGGAGGGCCATACAGGCAACAGCCTCGAGTATGTTTTTACAGATGCTTGTGGAACATTATGAGAAACAACTACCTGAATTGGTATCCAAACATGAACAGTGTTTTGAACGTATTCAAGAATTTGTAACAACCCCTGAGTACCAAAATTTGTATACACAGTTTGTTACTGATACCGAAAAATATGACAAGGAACTGTGTAAAAGAAAAATGAATAAGTGTCAACGGGATGTAAATGACTTTAAAAGGGCAACAGTTTATACATGGAAAAAGCAGAAGGGGGGTGAGATTTACAGAGGACAAACAAATCTCCAGGCCCAAAAGAAAACTGGTTAAGTCTATTTTAAAAAGACAAGACAAATCATCAAGTGCATCAGAATATTCATCCAGCTTATCCAATACAGACACGGAACCAGAAATGAATGAGGCACAGGATCTTCCTTCACCAGCTTCTAAAAGATGCAAGACCCCTTTAGAAGGGCAGGCCGTAAACATCATAGAAGAGACTGTGAGGAAAAGGTTTCAGGACAATCTGTCATAACATTAGATTCGGACCTAAGTATTGGTCTGGATGTGGTTGATGACATTAATCATCTAGTCATCAACCATACTAGATTCACATTTTCTTCTAGTGAACTCAGAGTGCTTAATAAAGGTTTAGGCATTGTTCCTTCTTTTTTTGTGTCACAATATGATGTTATTAATGATGTTAAAAGTTTTTGTAGAAAATTAAACTTGAAATATTATTTTGCACAAAAAGAACATGCTTCTGGTGTAACCCAACCTGGTGTTTTTCAATTTAGAAAATCACAGTTTACGACCCCATACCACAGCACCATTAACATTTTTGAACAGTTAGTATAAAAAGATCTACATTCAAATCAATCTACTGTTTTCTGTCCAGGGTTTCAAAACTTGACTGTGACAGAGAAGGAAGCTTTGAAGGGTCTTATGAATAATTCTAACATAGTAATTGTAGGTGCAGATAAAGGAGGGGCGGTGGTTATATTGGACAAAATACAATACATGACAGAAGCATACAGACAACTGTATGATACACAGTTTTATTCTGTCCTAACTAGTGATCCTATTTTTGAATATAAAAATAAGATTGACAGTTTTCTAAATGAAGCTTGTGACTCACATATTATTACTTCACATCTTGAGAGAGCTTTTGGTAGACTATCCGGTTTCACAATATTTTTACATGGTTCCCAAAATACATAAGAGATTGGATAATCCCCCAGGACGACCCATAGTGGCAGGAAGGGGTTCATTGACTGAACCCCTTTCAGAATATTTAGAACATAGATTAAAAGGGTTATTGGTCCTGATAACAGCTAGAATTCAGGATACTCAACAATTTTTACAATTGATGGAAGATGTACAAGTCTCAGCCCATGAATATTTAGGGACCCTTGATGTACAATCTCTGTACACCAGCATTCCACATTCCAGTGGAATTGCAGAGGTGGAATTTTGGATGCAACAATCAGGAATGTATAGTACATCAGAGCAGTCATTTTTGATTCAGATGTTGCGATTAGTATTAGAACGTAATGCCTTTAAGTTTGATGGACAGTGGTATTTACAGATTAAAGGTACAGCAATGGGGGCTATGTTTGCCCCCACATATGCTGATCTGTTCATGGGGTTTCTAGAAGCCCAATATATTTATGTTATGCCAGTTGAGTTTAAACAGCAGTTGACAATGTGGTGGAGATATTTGGATGATTGTTGGGTTGTGTGGGGGGACACACACTACTGACTGGCAGCAATTTGTATTATATCTTAATCAGAATTCCCATGGAATTAAATTTATAGGTGATATAGATCAGAAAACAGTGGAATATTTGGATGTTAAGGTTAGTAAATCAACAGATAGATCTTTGTACACTGATTTACATCGAAAACCTTTTTCTAAAAATGCAATTTTGCATGCCAGTAGTTGTCATCCCCCCACACAATCCAAAATATACCAGAATCTCAATTTCAGAGAGTAAGAAGGGTATGTTCACAAACCAGTACATATGAAAAACAGGCCTTAGATTTGCAAAATAGGTCCAAAAAATGGGGCTATAAAAAAGCTGCATTGAGCAAGCATACTGGGCGGCTAGTCAAATGGACAGATCAACATTGCTGACTGATACTGAATCAAGGGTTGATACTCAACAAGTAAGGTTTATTACTACATATGGTAGTAATACTTCTAGTATTAGGAACATATAAGCCAGTCATTGGCATGTTTTGCATTCAGATGCATTCTTTACTAATTATGTGGATCAAGAATGTCACTTCGGATATAGAAAGGGTAAAAGTATGGGACAATATTTTTCTTCTTTCAAGAAGGGTACAACAACAAAAGTCATTCATACTAGCACTGTAGGTAGTACTTTTTGTGGAACATGTAAATATTGTAAACTGATGGCTAAAACCAAGTCTTTTACATCTGTCAATACCAGTAAGGTGTTTGATATTAGACATCTTATCACTTGTAATAACTCATGGGTAGTCTACATAGCTGTCTGTCAGTGTGGAGCATTTTATGTGGGACAGACTTCTTGTGTATTTAAACAGCACATAGCTCTTCACATTAGTGACATTAAATGTCAGAGATCTAGGAGTGCCTTGTATAAACACAAAATAGTTCATGGAACAGCACATTTTGTATTT